>NW_026000243.1:4602137-4753591 GCF_001458135.2 Marmota marmota marmota | reverse complement strand
GGGATAGTAGAGGATAGGAAAGGCAGCAGAATACAACAGACACTAGTATGGCATATGTAAAACAGTGGATGTGTAACCGATGTGATTCTGCAATCTGTATACGGGGTAAAAATGGGAGTTCATAACCCACTTGAATCAAATGTGTGAAATATGATATATCAAGAACTATGTAATGTTTTGAACAACCAACAATAAAAATTTAAAAATAAATAAATAAAGCCTATTGTGTAACTAAAAAACAAACAAACAAAAAATAAAACTAATTGAATAATTTTTGTAAGTCTTGGGAAAGAATAAAGCTGTTGGTTGATACAGGGTATGTGAGAAACCAGGACCCATTTCTAGTCCCTAAAGGGTCCCTAAAGGTCTAGCATGCTTCATTGCTTTTTTTTCTAGGTATAGTACTTTCATTCTGTAAGTCAGCTTTCCTTTCCAGTTATGTCCCCTCCATCTTCTATTCCATTGTCTGTCCCCTGATGAGATCATAAGAATCATAAAGAACATTAACATGACCCACAGAAAGCTGGCACATGAAGGGCCCCTCCAGTCCCTATAGTGCTGTGTTCACTTGCTATAGGAAGCTAGATGAGTCGTTTTATCTTTCTGGACTTCACATTTACAGGAGTTAGGTTGGAATAGATAACTTTTAACTTTACTCTTAACACCAGGAGTCCCTTAGGAGCCAATCTGTCCATTAACCAATAGGTTGGCAGTCCTAATATTTCAAGACCTTTTCCTTAGAGGTAAGGGAAATGCAGTGAAAATATCTAAGGTGGTCGTCCTTGTCCCAAAAATATTTCTGATCTAGAAGGAGAGATTGATCTCTACATGAATGATAAGTTGACTGAGTCTTATTCTTCTTCAGTGATTTAATACCACTACCGACTATCCCTCTGGCTCCCTACCAACAAAAAACTCAAGAAAATACTGAACAACCAAAAATAAGAAATAAGAATAAAAAATAGAGTAAAAAAAAGCAAGAAAGAAAAACAACCTCCAAAACCCAAATCCTTAGAGACTCTTAATTATAAAAGAAAAATACAGGTGGATTTTCAAGTGAAATCAAAATAGTAACAGCAATGGGGTGGGTCTCTTGCTGTTTTGTTTTTCACATAGTTTTGCCCCACAGGTCAACTCAACTTATGGAGGAACTGTAGCAGTGTAGATAAATAAAATTTCAGTAACTATTCTATTTTTATGGGTAGAGGAAATGGTAAAAGTCTAGAAGCTGAAGGGTATAACAGAATTCTAGATCAGAGAGCTCTGCAAGAAGTGATTCCCTAATTCTGTGTATGAATCCATACAAGTGAAATTTGAGGGAGAACATACGTAGATCAATGGAACTGAATTGTCAGTGCAGAAAAAGACCCACACAAATACCTTTTTTTCCTTTTTTTTTCCCCTCAAAAGTCCAAAGGAATTTCCATAGAGAAAGTTGTCTTTTTAATACATGGTGTGAGGATGATTGAATTCCACATGCCAAAAAATGAATGTCTTATTCTATTTTCTGCTGCTATAACAAAATATCACATACTGGGTAATTTGCAAAAGAGATTTATTTCTCCAAATTCTGGAGGCTGAGAAATCCAATATCAAGGTTTTGATATCAGGTAATGGTAGAAGGCAACACATAGCATGAGAATACACACATGGGAGAGAATGAGATCAAGAGGATAAGAGCCCCAGAGAACTCACTGTTGTAAGAAAGCCACTCTCATGATAACTAACCCACTCCCTATATAAAGGGCATCAATCTATTCATGAGGATAGAGCCCTTATGACCCGATCATCTGTTTAAGGCTGCACCTCCTAACACCTTGACAGTGGCAACTGAGTTTCAATGTGAGTTTTGAAGAGGACATTTAAACCTCAGCCACAAACAGAAACTTTCCAACTAACTTCCCCAATGTACTAAAAAATTAACTCAAAATAAATCATGGATCTAAATGTATTAAAAACTATAAAATTTTACAAAGGAAGCAAAGGGGAATGTCTGTGTCACCTAAGGTTAGGCAAAGAGTTGTTACATGTGACCCAAATCACCACCCATAAAAACAGAAAAATGAGCCAAGTGCATTGGTGCACACCTGTAATCCCAGCCACTCAGGAGGCTGAGGCAGGAGGATTGCAAGTTCAAAGCCAGCTTCAGCAACTGAGCAAAGTCCTGTCTCAACATAAAGAGAATAAAAAAGGGTTGGGGATGTAGCTCAATGGTTAAGCACACCTGAGCTCAATCTCCAGCACTGAAAAAAAATAGGAAAATAATGAAATGGACTTCACAGAATTAAAAACTTTTAATCTGTGAAAGACACCGTTGAGAGGATAAAACGACAAACCAAAGTCTCAAAAACTATTAACAAGTCACATGTCAGGTAAAGTAATTCTATCCAGAATATAAAAAGATTTCTGTAAATTCAATAGTTGCACTAGCAATCTATTTACAAAATGGGCAAAAATCTTGAGTAAACGTTCAGCCAAGGGGATATAGTATGATCAACATCAATAACTATTAGATATACATTTAATTTGGACCCATGATGAGATACTACCTATTAGAATCACTAAGTGAAAAGTGCTGAAGGCTGATGCAGATGCAGTACAACTGGATCTCTTTTTGTTGGCATGAATGAAAAATGGTATGGCTACTCCAGAGAACAGTTTCACAATTTCTTGGCTCAGCAACCACACTCCTGGGTATTTAACTTAGAAAAACAAAAATTATGTTCTCATAAAAACCTGTACATGAATGTTCATAACAGCTTTAGTTGTAATAACCCAAAACTGGAAAGAGTTCTTCATTGGTGAATAGATAAACTGCAGCACATTTATACAAGGGAATGCTGCCTGGCAAAGAAGAAGAAGAAACTACTGCCCATGTAAAACCTGGCTGGATCTCAAAGGAACTAGGTTGAAGGGGGAAAAAGCCACTTATCCAAGGTTGCATAACATATGATTCAATTGATACAGCTCTAATGATAGAATCATACAATGAAAAGGATCCATAGTAACAGGGGATTAGGAGTGAAGATAAGGTGGACAGTACTCTCCCTTCTCTGTAGTTGCTCCTTCCAGTTTTATTCACCTGTAGTCAACTGCAGTCTAAGAATACTAAATGAGAAATTTCAGAAACTGACAATCTATAAGTTTTAATTATATGGCATTCTGAATAGCGTAATAAACCCTTATGCTGCCCTGTCCCATTCTGCCTGAGATTAAATCACCCCTTTGTCTGGTGTAACCAGGTTGTGTATATGCCACTTGCCCTTCACATGCTTTGTAGCCATTTTGGTTATCAGAGGACTGTTTTAGTGTGGCAATAGGTGTGCAAGTAACCCTGATTTTACATAATAATGGCCCTAAAGCCGAAGAGTAGTGATGCTGGCAATTGGAACATGCCATAGAAAAGCCATAAAGAGCTTCCTTTAAGCAAAAAGGTGAAAGTTCTTAATTTAATAGGGAAAGAAAATTGTGTACTGAGGTTGCTAAGATCTACAATAAGAATGAAACTTCTATTCCTGAAATTGTGAAAAGGAAAATGAAATTCGTGCTAGCTTTGCTGTCACACCTCACACTGCAAAAGTTACAGCCACAGTATGTGATAAGAGCTTAGTTAAGATGGAAGAGACATTAAATTATAGGTCTCAGTGCTATCTGGGGTTTCAGACATCTACTGGGGTTATGGGAACACATCTTCCATGGGCAGAGATTTATTGTAATTTTAAAGTTGATGGAAAATCTTTGTATCCTGATTTTTATGGTAGCTACATGAATCTGCACCTGTGATAACATTTCACAGAAACACACACACACACACACAATTACATGTAAAATATGATTAAATCTGAATAAAATCCTTTAGTCTCTTTAATAGTATCTAGATCATTTTTATTATTTTAATAATTGCACTGTGGTTATATATGTTAAGAAGGAAAGTGGGTGAAGAGCGTACAAAAATTCTAGCTAATATTTTTTGTACTTTCTATGTGATTCTCAGACTCTCTCAAAATAAAATGCCAAATAAATATATTAGAAAATTGAATCCCCCAATATATGAAGAGAACAATAAGCCACAATCAAGCAGAGCTTATCACAAGAATGCAAAGCTAGCTCAACATTACAAAGCCAACTAGTCAACTAGTGGCATTCAAAATACTAATGCCCAAAATGAAAAAAAAAAAAATTAACAATCATGTCAATAGAGACTAAAAAGTAAAAAAAAAAAAAAAACCCAAAACTAGATCTCAATGATAAGACCATTCACCAAATGAGTAATAGAAGAGCATTTTCTCGACCTGATAAAGGCCACGTATAACTAACGTTGCATTTAAAGGTGAAAAACTGAATGTTTCCCCTTACAGTCAATAGGCAGTAAGTATGTTTTCTCTCATCTCCTTTATTCAATATTGTTCTGGAATTTCATACAAGTGAAATAAGAAAAAAAGCAAATATAAATGGTAGAGAGATTTCAAAAGGAAAAACAAAACTGTCCCTATGCATAGATAAAGTAAATTTCTATAAACAGGAGCCCCCAAAATTAACAAAAATGAAAAATGAATAAATAATAAATTTTATGTAACCAATAAATTTAGCAAAGTTGTAGGACACAAAGTCAATATCTAAAAATCAATCATATTTCTACATATTGGTGAGAAATAATTAAAAATTAAAAAGTATATCATTTGCAAGTGTCCCAATAAAAAAGAGTTACTTAAGCATAAATCTTACAACATGGGTATAAGACATGAATGCTGAAAAGTATAAACTGGTAAAATAATTCTTTAGAAGAACTAAATAAGTGAAAGCAATATATTGTGCTCATAAATGAAAAGATTCAAGGTAGTAACATGTCAGTTCTACCATAAATAATTTGTAATTAAATGCAGTCCCACTCAAAAATCTCAGTGGAATTTATTTTTTGGTTGCTATATTTAATTTATTTATTTTGTGTGGTAGACAAGTGCTCCATCACTGAGTTATATCCCTATCATACTTTTTTTTGTAGATAAAGGCAAGCCCATTTTAATATTTATATGGATATGTCTGAGTCAATATTAAAATTAATGTTAAAGAGGACTCATACTATCCAATTTTAAAACTTACTAAATAAAGTCTCAATAGCTAAAACACTATATATAGAAAAATTGGGATAGGACAGTGTACAGTTAAGATACACATAAATATGATGAGTGACTTTTTGGCATTTAGCAGTTTTCATTTTAGATTTACAATATACCCTTTTGATTAGACTTTTGAAAAGCAATTTTATTGAGGTGCAATTTACATATCATCAGATTCACTACTGCAAAGTAAACAATTCAATAGGATTTGATATATCACAATATTGGTCATTCACCACTGATACTTTGGAAACAACTTCATTATTCCAAGTAAAACCCTTTATCCACTAAATGTTACCTCCGGGTTCTCATTCTTTCCATACCTATAACAAAAATCTCCCTTATACATTTATGGGTGCACATAATGTACAAATGGAATCATGAAATGTGTGATATTTTGTTGTGTCTGGCTTCTTTAGGTTGGCATAGACTTTTTCAGATTTATTCATGTTGTAGCATCTATCAGTATTTCATTCTTTTTACATTAAGTTAGGTATAATTGTTACCTAGGATACCTGAGATATCATTTGAACAAGTATTGCAAAGAATAAGAACAGTTAATGAGATTGCTTGGCTTAGAAGAATGAAGAAAATTTGGTTTGTGTAGAAGGGAGTGACAGGAGGGGTGGGGCTGTGGGGATGGGAAGAATGGTAGAATGAGACAGACATTATTATCCTATACATGTATGATTACACTACTAGAGTGACTCTGCACCATGTATAGCCAGAGGAATGAGAATTTGTGCTCCATTGTGTACAATTTCTCAAAATGCATTCTATTGTCATCAGAACAAATTTAAAAATCCCATATAGAAATAGTTTGTATATATAAATAAGAGCCATTTAGAATATATGATAAATAAAAGATTCACTTAACACTGCAATAGTAGCAAAAAGAACAAGAAATGATAAAATTAAGTAGAGATAAATTCACCTCTGGCTATATATTTGGATCATTAGCGGCAGGGTTTAATAAACAAAACAGTAATAAAAAAAACAACGCTCAGACTTGGAAGTTCAAATTTTATTGCTATGGCATGAATTTATGTGACTTTTAAATTGTAGTTTATATATACATACATGCATTTGTATATAAATAAACAGACATGCATGTATATATGTATACATAAAACCAGAATATATACATATATGTCTATGTAAACATAGATATATTTATACATAAAACTATAATACATACATACACTTAGTCATATAAAACATAACATATGACAGTTCAAATACATTTAAGAACATAATAAATTGGCCTTTATTATGGCCACGAAGTTGTGCAAACATACCAAACATACCACTTTGCTTCCAAAACTTCTTTATTACCCAGAAGAGAAACTCTGTTATCATTAAACAATAATTCTTATTCTCCTTTACCCTAAAGCATGACAACCTCCAATCTACCTTTTTTTCTGTCTAATTTTTTCTATTCCAGGTAATTCACAGAAATAAAATCATACCATTGTTGTTCTTTTATGTCCGGCTTATTAAATTTAGCACAATACTTTCAAGGCTCATCCACTTTAGAGCTTGTACCAGAACTTCATTTTTTATATAGCTGAATAATATTCCTTTTTTTGTTTATGCATACATCTGTTGATGGACACTGGTTTATTTCTACCTGTTGACTTCTGTGAAGAATGCTGCAGTGTGTTGCATCCTGTAAGTGTTGGTATTTTGGTTCTCATTTTCATTCATCTCTCAGTATTTTCTAATTTTCCTTATGGTTCTTCTTTTGTGTGTTTGCTGTTTAATAGAGTGTTGTTTAATTTCTTCATATTTGTGAATTTTCTCGTTAACAAATATTTAGAAATAAAATTTACCCCTATAAATAACAAGTTGGAAGATACATTGAAGGAAAGATTAATTTATTTTGAAGAAATCTTTCTTTTACTGATTTGTGGTTTCATTCCATTGAAATTGGAGAGGACACTTAGGATGATCTTAATCATTTTGAATGTATTAAGAAGTGTTTTACAGCTGAACATCTTTCTCCCTTTAATTCTGTCAGTGTTTGTTTCATATATTCAGGGCTCTGTTGTATGGTGCATATATATGTATAATTTCTATAAATTCTATGTGAATTGAGCCATTTATAAATATGTAATATTCTCATGTTTCTCTTATAATGCTTTTTAATTTTAAGTGTATTTTGTCATATAATAGAATAACAACCACAGTTCTCTTGTAGTTACTATTTTCATGAGATATCTTTCATCCGTCTTCACTTTCAATTAATTTTTGTCTTTGGAGGTAAAGAGAATTGCTATGGTTAGACAAAGTCTAATTTTTTCCCCAAATGTTAACCTATTGGCAGCTTGATCGCCAGTGTTCAGAGGTGGTAGAATCTTTCATATGTGGAGTCTTGCAGGAAATTATTAGCATTTGTGATTCTGCCCTCAGAAGATACTACAGTAGTTGTCCTGGGACACCAATTACTTCTTAGGAGGGTGAGCAAGCCTGGCCTCTTCCACTTCTCGGGTTTCTTGTGTTACCCTGTGATCTCTCCCTCTCACAGGCAGTTCTCCCCAAGGTACCTTGTGACACAGGATACAGCAAAGGAGTCCTCACCAGAGCAGAGTAGCTGTTTACATCATGCTCTTGAACCTCTAAATCTAAGAGCTAAAAATGTCCCTTTGCTTTACATATTACTCACTGTGGGAATTTTATTATAGCAACTGAAAAGCATCTCTCTCCACCACTGTTGTGAGCTTATGAAAAATACATTAAAATTTTCTTCATTTTTATGATATTTTGTATTTTCCAAATATACTCTGATAAACCAATACTACTTTTGTGATAATAATTAATACACACAAGAAAACCACTATAGAAGTATAGAAAAGGAAAGACTGATTCTAATATATAAAAAAAAGATTCAAGTGAAAAATGGATATTCTTTCTCAAGCACTATTATTGCTTTTTGCCATTTGTATGGGGATAGACAACTAGCATTAACAAAATTCAGAAGATTAGAGGATAATCTTAGACTGATATAAACAGGAAATCTTTATGGAGGAATTGATATTACATCTGGGTCTGACAATGGGAAAAATGGAAGAAATTCTAAGTTTGGGGAAATGATATGAACAAAGTTATAGATTTGGGGAATTAGAAAGTGCCAACTTCTGTGATTTGTTTGTAAGATTACAATTCTTATTTTCTTGAAAATATTTATCTTGTCTTAGTTGTAGAAGTACAGTGGGATGATGTCTCTGGAGGACAGTCTACACTAAATCCCTGAATCACTGTCTCCTTTACTATTTTATAATAGCTAGCTCAGAGAGCTATTGCCTTTTCAAAACAGATTTTTCTTCTGTTTACCTTAGGCTTCATATAAAATTAAAATATGCATTTACTAGTTGGGAATGTGTACTTAATATATAGTTGGTTATCTTTGGGAGTCCAAGGCTGTCTGACATACTCCAGGCTGGAGAGGTGTCAGAGGATCAGGGACACTTGCAGTAATGTGTCCTAAGCCAGACTCCTCTTTCTTAGCCCCTCTACAGCTTCATTTCCACCCACAAACCCGTTAAGGCACATCTGAGTACATATACAATGCCACAGCTGATGTTGGCAGACAGAGATCCTGGCACTGGGCAGACATTTTCAACTAAGTTCCATAATATTTAGTTTAATAGATTTTCCCCTTCTCCACCATTATTTTCTATCCCTGAAACTTGTGCCTGCAGTTCATTTTGCATGAATTTCTGGACCATGTGACATTTTCTTTCTTCCATCTGTCTGACACTTGCCTTTTTCCTCAGGGAAAAGCATCCTTCTTTAACCAACTTATTAACATAAAACTTTAATAAAATAATTTATTTTTATCCTGGCCTTTGGATTTCATCATGCCAAGGCTGCTTATAGGCATGAAAGAAATGCAGAGGTGGCTTACTTCTGCCTCAGGAGACACAGATTATTTTCAACTTAACCTCATTTTCCTTCAACTCTGCCTCACTTGTCCCTCAGTGCTATCCCGGAGCTTTCCCATTGTCATGTCAGTTGTCTTGTCTATATAATAATAATCATAGAACATGACATCAAAGCATTGGAGCAAAACTCATACAGAAGGAGAGTAATATTTAATAGGGGTCATGAAGGACAAGTAAAAAATACTCAGAACTTCATTTTACTGAACACCTACTCTGTGCTAGGGACTGAATCAGCTCATTTAATCCTCACAGCAACTGTCAGGATAGTGTTCCCACTTCGTAGATGAGGAACTGAGGCACAGGATGAACAGATTGCCTACAGTCTTTTAGCTAGGAAGTTGCTATGCTAGGTTTCATGTTCCAGTCAGCTGGGTCTGGGAATTCAAATGCTACACAGAGAAATAAAAGGATGTGGGGAATATTATGTATATCAAGAAAGTTAAAACAGAATGCAAAAAAAAACCAGCATATGAGGTCTTTGTGTTGAGCAAAAGTGAGGATTTCAGTGCAGCTCAAATAGAAAGGCTAGAGGTGAGATAAAGAGTTTTGTGGATAATAACTAAGAGAACAATGAGGATTTGGAAACAGGCAGATAGCATTAACATCTGAAAGTTATCGTATGAAATAAATATATAATGGATCACAGCTGAGATGTTAATTCACTTTAAATAGACAGACTGTCTCTGAGGTTAAGGCTTCGCTGTGACCCGATTAAAGATACTAAGTTATACTTTTTAAAAAGTCAATCCAAGTATTATTTTTTTTACAGCAATATAATCACACAGAGAGAAGAATCAAAGAACTGAACAGCTTCAGTTTGTAACCAACACAATCCAGTGGAAAGGGTGTATTTGACACCAAAGCATTTATTAAAATATCGGAAAATAATGAGACTGTCAGTATGATCATCAAACTAAGAAATGCAGTAGGTTGTGTTTCTCATAGCAAATACAACTTTTCCTCAGTGAAACTTTGTGTGTTAAGTAATACAGAAGAAAGTAGGACCATTTAGATAAGAAGTTTGCAAAAGACATATCCCAGGACCTCAGTTTCCCTTTATACCTTTATATTATTATTACATAATATAATTAATTTCAGAACAAACTACATATCCTTGTGGCAATTATGAGTTCACTTGGAAAACTTCATTTTTGTGCTTGTTTTGCTTTTGGTACTGGGGATCAAACCAGGGCCTCACACATGCTAGGTGAGTGCTCTTCCACTGAGTTACATCCCTATCCCCAAAAGCCATTTTATTATAAGTTTTCTTATTATATAGATTTGATTACAGATTGGTGATACACTGAAAGAAAACAGTGACATTCTATTCTTAGTTCTTGGTATGCATTTGTGAAAAAAAAAAAAAAACAATACAAACAACAACCAAAGAAACCTAGCCCATCTAATAGATATATCTCTCAATGTAAATTAGTACATTGGGATTCCAGTTTGTTCATTGACTCCTTTTGAATTTAGTTAACTTGACTCAGTCTTATTCTGGTGTTCTCATAATTGTACTTCTAATTCTTAAAAACCAGAGTTTTCTCTGCACAAACTCACAGGTATCTTCTAAACAACACTTTATATACTACACTAAGAAGCTTAAACTTAATCTGTCGGCAATGGAAAGTCAATATTGACTTTTTAAATAAGGGATCTGCATATGTCTATTTTAGTAAATATTTGTATCTATCAAATATGAATAGGACAAGGTTTCATCTTCTTTCTATCCCACTTAATTTCAAATGACCCTAATCATTTCATAGTAAACCTTATGCTAACCATATGCCCATATTTTTTAAAGACCACAGATAGAGCAATGGACAAAACAGACAAATGTCTGTCCTCAGGGTCTGTCTTCATGGTCCCTATATTCCTCAGGGTGAAAGAGAAACAAAGGGAGAAAGAGAGATTACAAACTTCTCTACAGAGTTGGGGAAGTGCCTACAACAAATATGTCCTATTACCTGTTTTCAGAAATAAAATTTATTAGAGCACAGCCACACCCATTTATGTAAATACTGCTTATGGCTGCATTCATGCAACAATGGAAGAGTTGAATAGTCACAATAAAGATGATATGGTCTATAAGCCTCACATATTTATTATCTGGTCCTTTACTGAGATCATTTGGTGACTCGCTGGTACCTGGTACTCAATTTTGCAGCCAACACAATGGTCTAAAATAAAGCAGAGAAAGGGAATAAGGTATGGGGGAAATCACTAACATAATATACATGTTAGCCCTTTTTCACTGATGTGTCCAATACCTAAGACAGACAACTTAAAGGAGGAACATTTTATTTTGACTTATGGTTTTAGAGATTTTTCAGTCCATGGCCAGATTTGACTTGAGGTGAAGCAGAAACATCATGGCAGCACATTAGGACAAAGGACATTTTCTCACCACATAGCAGCTGGAAAGCAGAGAGAGAAAGCAGGGACAAGATGAGTTTTTAGGAAATGCCTACAGTAACTTATCATCTCCAAAGTTCCTCCTCCTAGTATTTCCATCACCTCACATTATGTCACTAGCTAAGAACCAAAAAATGGATTTCTCCACTGATGATGTTAGAACCTTTATGATCCAATGACTCCCCAAGTGTCCCACCTCTGGACATTACTGCATTGAGAACCAAGTCTTCAACATATGAGCCCTCAGGGCACGTTCAGATACAAACCATAACACTATAATGTAGTGTAATATAATGAAATATTATGTAAGGTAATATAAACTGAATTAATGAATGGAATGTTCAGAGATTGTGTCACTGAAGTGTTATCTGAGCAAATACAATTGTCTTCCAAATCAATCCAGTTAACATATTTTATGACTAATCTTTCCTGGATAATTTTTCCAATTCAATGATGAATTCTCTTTATTAGTTCCTTATTACTCTGCACTTGTACAATTGCAATAGCACTGTGGATAAGCAGTTTGATATATATCTCTGCCCCTAGTGACTCATTCCAAACCATTTTTCTAGGTAAACCTTCTTGTACTGTTCCACTCCCTGCTCAAAACATCTGCAAATTCTTGTTAACAATAGGATGAAAGTAGAACTCCTTAGCCAGTATTCAACATCCTTCAAAAACTCCTTTGTGCTAACATTTCCAAAATTATTTCTCTTTCTGCCTTTTAAACCATAGTCAAAATGTACTCATCGTTGTTTCTTTGCTATTTGTAAAAATTTCCAGGTTGATTTGATTTTGATGGTTGAAATGTTCTTCTACCCCAACCTTGCAGGACACAATGGAACAGATAGCTGAAGGAAGAGAGGGAGTGAGATATCTGCAGATACCTGAGGAAAGAGCAATGTCCTCAGAGGGCAAAACCAAGTACAAAAGCCCAGCAGCAGGAGTGCTGTTGGCTGTGTCTGAGGAGCAGCCTGGAGCCCCTCGATAGGAGGTTGGAAGGCTATGTGATAACAGTAAGGGAGAAAGCACAGGAAAATATGGCAGGAGCCTAGACTTTAAGTGCGACAAGAGCCACCAAGGGTATTAAGGGGGTTTGAATCAACTGAGATGTGATGGGATAGATTATAGAGGAACAGTGAGAAACCAAGGGGACAACTACGAGAATATTGATACAATACAGGAGAGGTATGAGCATCTTGGATGCAGGTGGTTACCATGGTTTAGATGAGTGTCCTGCAAACGTTGGCCCCCAGTGCCGTAGGATTGAGAGATACTGTGCACTTTTAAGAGGTAGGACCCAGTGGGAGGTCCTTATATCACTGAAGGCCTGTTCTGGGAAGGGGTTGTGGACCCAGCCTCATTTTCTCTTGGCTTCCTGATGTCAGCAGTTGCTCCAAATACACTCCCACCATTACTAGAGTCATTTGCCACTTTTATCACATGTTGGCTGATGTGAGTTCCATGCTTTCAAACCCTCAAAACTGAGATAAATAAACATTTTCTCATTATAAGTAGTTACCTTAAGTATTTTGTTGTAGGAACTTGAAGCTGGATGATCTACTGCAATAGAAACAATGTTGGGATTGGAGTAGTTTTGAAAGGATAGTCTCTGGGGTTTTCTGGTGGATTGATGGTAAGCACACAGAAAGAGTGAAAATCAAAGAGTCCAAAGTTTTGACCTAAGTAACCAGAACATTTACTGAGATCGGAAAAAGAGAATCTACTTTTCAATGGGTGTAGGAAGTTGATCAGAAATTTTGTTCTAAACATACCAAATCTCAAATGCCATTTCTTCCTTAAAATAAAAATATGTTGGTAGAAATTTGAATGTATGAGTGTTGAAATCACAGCAGAGGTAAAGGTCAGAAATATAAATACACTCATGGCTATACATTCAGGTTTCCATCATGGAGGTGTACAATTAAAGTGTGTAGGAGAACAAACTGCTTATAATTATCTGTGATTAGGCTGTAACTCAATTTTACATAAAAACAAAAAGAGTATTTTGTGCACAGTTTTAGTATATATTGAATTTCCCTGGAATGCAAACTATTATGTAAATCAAGGAATTATTACCCTTAAGTTTTTGTTCAAAAGTTTCAAAAGAATTATTCACTATTTTAGAAAGTTATATTGCTGACAGCAATGCTGCTAGAAATAATGAAATCACCTACAACATGCATGCATCTTTTATATTTGTAGCTATTGCCTATAGACCATTTCAAAGTACAGAAACAACCATCTCATTTTAAGGCTGTTTACATCTGACCATTTACATATTATGATACTTATTATTTTAGTGCATTTATTTTTTACTTTATATTGCAGCTAGTACATTGTTGTGAGTTAATTTCTTCATATTGCTGTTTTGTATTGTTTTCAAGGATTTTAGATATATTACCCCCACCCTGTACTCTTTTTGGAAAATCCTTTTCCCTCATCTCTGCTGACACTGAGATAAAGCCAGCATATATGCATGTGAATGGAGGCATTTCAGGATTATAAAGAGGCCTCATAAAATAACTAGGATGAAAAGGAGACACCACATTTCACAGGGTTGAAATCTCTCCTTGCCCTGATTCCCAGAGCAGCATATTCCAAATCCTCCAGAAGCTTCACAGGAAGCCTCCAGCCCTTCCTGGGGGGGGGGGACCCCCAAGGGACAGGGAGAGATGATAAATGAGACACACAATTAATGAGCCACACAATGGGCATTATCCAAACCACAGGGCTGGCTGGCCTTGTGGGTTTGTGCTTTTGCTCCATCGATTTCAGCTTCCTATAATTTTCAAAATGGCAAAATTAGCATTTCTACTACCTCTCTTCAAAAACATAAATAAAATGAACAATTCACATCTACCCTGTTCTCTGAGTTGAATGCAGTTCATTTTTTTAGTTTTTCCATCGACACTGCAACCCCCTCTCATACCAACCCTACATAGGAAAGAGCCCTTAATGATATTTTCACTTTCCTTTGTCACCAATTATAATTCACCAGCAGCTGCCACAGGCCTCCTCATTTATTTAAACAGGCACTGCTTATTTGATAATGGGTCCTTCGGGCTTAACCTCTTTTTTTCAGTGTCATATTCGGTATTTTATTTCTCCTGCTTATGCAATGAAAGCCCAATGTACTTTCCCAGATAAATAAATTTATAGCTACAGATTTGAAGTGTATTCAGAATATACTTTCTTAAGCAAAGCTTAGAAAGCTCTCAAATCCTTTTTAGTCATTTGAGGTAACATTCCCCTTTCAGAGAACCTGGAGCTCAAGAAAGAAGGTTAATCCAGGGCCAGGGGGATTTGAAAAGAAGAGAAACAAACACACACACTGTTCACACCAACGCAATAGAAACATTGAAGGCTTAACCAGCAGGTGGCCACGTGCAGAGAAGAGCATATTCAAAATGAATTGTCATTGATGGTCCAGTCTGTTTAGGTCCTGGAGCTCAGCACAAACCCCTACGTGTCATTGGCAAAAGTTTTAAAAAATATATTTATTCTTGAGCCTAAAACATAAATTTAGAAATGTGGCAGTCTAAATGAACCAGCATGAGAATGCTTTTAGAAATAATAACAAAGCATACACCTTCATGTACCTGCAAGCACTGTGTGTGCATATGTGTATATGTGGGCATGTTTGGGGCAGGGGTAGCAAGGGATCTGGCTTCCAATCAAATTAAAACTGATTGCCTATTATACAATATTTTTCCTTCATTATACAATATTTTTACTTGAATTCTTGCTTCCTGTATAGGGACTGATACATTATTAAATCTTGTTTTAGGATCTTTGTACATGTGGTTTCTTCTATTTGGAATGAAGTGAAACTCAATCTTTTATGTTTTTATGAGTCCATTAATATAGTGGGGTTCATTTTGACATATTCATACATGCATGGAATATAATTTGCTCTATTACAATCCCAGCCATTCTACTTCCCCTTCCTCTCCACCTGTCCCCTTGTCCCCTTCTTCTACTCTATTGGTCTTCCTTCTATGTATTTATTATTTCTTAACAGTTGCTTTATAAACATACACAAAAGTGGAATTCATTGCAGTACACTCATATATATGTATAACATAATTTGGTCAATTTAACTCATTCTTTAAATGTCTAATCCCTACTCATTATTCAGATGTTAACTAACAAATGAATTTGTCAGAAAGAATTTTCTAATTCTCCAAATCTAAATTTTAATGCCCCTTTTGTGCTAGTTTGTGCTAGTTTTAATGTCCTTTCATTCCTCTTCTACCACTTTGTAAAGCGTTACATATTTCATTATTTGTTAAATATCAGTTTCTCCTACAAAGCAGTATATTTTGTTAGAGGAAGAGACCTTTTCTATTTCTATAATTCCTCCCTCCCCATCACCTAGAAACAAACAAATAGATTTTATGAATGGAGAAATGATGGAGATTTAGAGGAATTAGGAATGGGGAAATGGTAATAGATATAAAAATCATACTTAAAAATAATTCTTTAAATCTCATATTCCTCTTTTTAAAATTTTCCTACCTGAGTACATTTCAGATGAAATGAGGATTGAGTGCCCATAGTCAATAACTCAAAAATCTAAAATTTTCCAAAATCTGAAAGTTTCTGAGCATCAATATCATGTCCCAAGTGGAAAACTCAACACTGGACTTACTGACCATGATGGCTTATGGTCAAAACACAAGTGCACTAAAAATATTGCATGAAATTACCTTCAGGTTATGTCTAGAAGGTATGATGAAAAACAAATGAATTCTGTGTTTAAAATTGGGTCTCATCCCCAATATATTTCATTATGAATATACAAACATTTCAAAGAAAACAAAACAAAAAACCTGAAATCCAAAACACTTCTGGTCCCAAACACTTTAGGTAAGATATACTCAATTTGTACAAAGAGGGAAGATAATGTGATGTAATCATTCTTATTTTTTCCTTTGTTTTTCTTCCTCTGTGGGCATGAGTTTCTGTGTTTCTTAATCTAGAAACACAACCTCATTTCTTATTAGCAACTTTCTAAACAATGATCTATACTTGGGTAGAATAATCAAAGAATTTACTGCTTAAGTAGAATTATCCGAGAAATAGATTTTAGTAAGCAACTCTCATTCTGGTTAACAAAGCATTAAACATTTAAGTAATCAATAAACTTGACTCATTAAATATCTTAATATTTATACATTGAAGGGTCACATTTGTCAACAAAGGTTAATTGATCACTGAGAGAAAAATTCTTTTCTGTGAAGTGGCTTTTTGATTCTTAAAGGAAGCAGTTTATAAGAAAGAAACTATCATCTCCAGGGACTCATTACTAGATGTGGGCCTTAATGAATGTGGGTCCAATTTCCATTTCTATTACTTCTTTGCTTGGGATTGTGGAGGGAACTACACAACTATTCAATTCTTTAATTCTTTCAACTGTAAAATTAGGAGAACTCTGGGCTAATCCAAACCTTCTCCAGTTGCTAACCTGAACTGCTCAGACTGCTAAAGAAAATTAACATAGTCTAAAGTCACCATGCTTACAACACCACAGCATTAGTTGGTATCCTGGCTGTCTCTCTACAGCCCCTAATTATCACTATCTCTCATCCCAACAACAGGTTTCTATGCCTCACCACACTCTTGAATCACAGTGTTATTCAGTGCTACTGGTTGCAAACAGTAGAAATCTATCTCATTTAATTAGATAAGATTTTTCTAGAAATAGTTCCTAAAATTCTTGGGAAGGCTGAAATACAGAGTCTATGCTAAGGTTTCAGGAATAACTCCCAGAGCCACATCATGGACCAAGTCCACCATATTAGTCAGTTTTGCATAACTACAATGAAATACTTGATGTGGCTAACTGATAAAGAGGAAAGGTTTATTTAGTTCACAGTTCTGAAATCTGTTATGGTTTAGAGGTGAGGTAGCCACTAAAAGCTCACATGTGAGACAATTCAAGGAAGTCTAGAGATGAAATGAATGGGTTATGAGAGTTTTAACCTAATCAGTACATTAATCCCCTGATGGAGATTAACTTAATGGTAACTGTAGTCAAGTTGGGTATGACTGGAAGAGGTGGGTCCCCAGGGGCATGCCTTTGGAGTATATATTTTGTGTTTGTTGAACAGAGACCCCCCCACTCCCATGTTTCCTGATGTGGTGTCCTGAGCCACTTTCCTGTGACAAACTCTTCTGCCATGATATACTGCCACGTTTGACCCAGAACAATGAGGTTGGCCATCTGTGGACTGAGACCTATGAAACTGTAAGGCCCCAAATAAACATCCTCCTCTAAAATTTTCCTCTCAGTTCTTTTAATTACAAAAGCAAAATGGCTAACTGAAACAGAAACTTCAGGACATGATGCCCATATCAACTCAGCTCTGATGAGGACCTTCTTTCTTGGCTGAATCACATCATGGTGGAGAGGTGTGTATATATAGAAGTGCATACACTGCCAAACAAAAAGAGAGAAATGGGAATCCCACAATCCTCTCCCAGGGCATAGCCTCAGTGACCCAAGGACCTTCCACTAGACCACCTCTCAAAAGTTCCACTACCTCCCAATATTGTGACTGTGCAGATCAACTTGAGTCACAAAGAACTTTGAAGGACATACAACCCATATCTAGAAACTACAGCACCCACCCAAGGTGCTACCATTTTCCATGATTGCAGGCTTTCAAATCAGCAGTATATACAATCTTAAATGAGGTGAGAACAGGGCTGCTTTAATTTGTGTGTGAAAACAGAACTATTGTGTCTGGCTCTTTCCCCATAACTGTTCCATATCAGACTTTAAAACACAGTCTAGTCTCCAACATCCAGGGAAGTTGGGAGACAATTTTTTTTCCCTTGGAAGGGCTCTGCATTGGTAAAATATACTTACACTTCAAGAGAATTGAAGTGTTGAAAGGCCACTTAAAACCTGAGAGGTTGCCGCAAATGGAACAGGTTCCAAATACTTGCTATGCTAAATTGTCTCATTGTCAATAGCCATTATCTCTGCACCCTTCATGGTCAGCCTCTGGATTGAGAGAGGAAACTATTTCACAGAATCTCCCTCCTACGTAGTTGTGTCAACTTGGTGTTTGCCAATAAGAGGAATTCAAGCGGATTTTCCAGGTGAAGGGGAAGGAGAACTTGCCACTTCCCAGATTCACGTGCAGCCTGGTGTGTAGGATTGATGTATATATTTTGAAAGAGTTTCAGAACTGCTCACTTATTCAGGCTAAGATATTTGGTTAGATCTTTCTAGAGGCTTTGAGATTTCAGCAATTTCTCTGCTAGTCTTTCAGAATATACTCTTTTGTAACTGAAAGCTGATATTTTTTCATGTTGACTATTTGATTTTAATCCCCTCAGCATTTCCAATATTTGTATAAATCACTAATCACTTGGCATAAAGTCCTCCATTTGAATAATGTTACTTCCATTTTCCCAAACCTAACTCATATATTCACATCCCACAATCTCCTGCCACTATAGTTGCAACAATGTACAATGAATAATCTCATTCCTACTTTTCAAAGAGTCAATATAGAAAAACTTCTGACCTCATGTTGATTATCAGACCTCCATTTATAAACAATTTTATCACTTCCTTCCTCTTCCAAAGGATGAAGTATTCCTCTTCCTGTTGTAGGTTAATTTGTCCATTAGTCGATGATACTTTGATCTCTTTTTCTCTCTTCTGTATCTTTATTGTTTGTCCTTCGGCCTAGAATATTCTACATTTCCTTCTATAATTGTCTTTCTATTTTTATCACATTAACATATAACTATATTTCTCACATTAAATGCAAACAGAAAATATACCATATTCATCAGAATGTCTAAACTATGCTTTGGAAATTGCTCAAAAACATTAGCATCTTAATAGAAATAAGACCTGCTTCCTGGTCACCCCTCACCCCTTGTCTATCAGTCGTCACTGAGTTCATTTTAGTCCTTCAGAGGGTAAGGATGACAGAGGTTCCACCATTTTCACACAAGGTTTCAGGGTCTCATGCTGCAGACAAAGAGAATCTGGAGAATTGAGCACCAATTCTAAATGCCTCTGCCTGGAAAGAATATGTGTCACTCCCTTTTTATTTCATGGTCAAAAGAGTCACATGGACACATTTATATTCAGGAATCAGATAAGAGGATTCTTAAAATATGGTGAGCATCAGTAGCCTCTCATACCCTCTTGACCTGATATGGGTCTCCTACACTCCACAGACAAACTGCTGCCTACAGTGGTCTTATTTTACCACCCATGTTTCCATTTATTCCATTTTCTAACAAAATACTGTCTAGGTTTTTGGTTGCCAGTTTTTTGTTTTGTTTTGTTATGTTTTCTGGAAAAAGAATTGTAGCTGGCAATCATTTCTTTTGAGGATTGTTTAATTGTTGCTTATGTATTGTTCCCGTTATGTTCTAGAATCTGATTATACCATTGTGAAATCTGATACTGTTCTCATTCTTAAGCTGTTGCAATAAGGATTTTTTTTCCTCTCCAACTTATTTGACATCATGGTCTTTATACCTTGTGTTTCAAATTTTTGTGATATAAATTTTTCTTTCATAGCTTTTTTCATTTTTCTTGATGTGGGTTTTCTGATTTATTGTGATGGCTGTGTAGTGGTGCCTTTCAAGTTGGATTTAAAATATTTTTTGATAATTGTCTTCTGTTTTCTCAGTTATCTGGGTTTTTTGTTTTGTTTTGTTTTGTTTTGGAATTCCTATTAGACTTAGACCAATGCTTTACTTCTTTATCTTCTTTTATATATTCAACTCTGTCATTTTATTCAGCTTCCTGAAAAATTTATCTTTTAATATCTTTGTGAAGATTTAATATCTTTCATGTTATTCTCCATTTGAAGGATTACTTATTTTTAATGCTTTTTTTCCTATGTCATTTGTTCTGATATTGTAGACCCACTATCTTCTTTTACATTTTGAGTATATTCTTGGCACATTGGTGAGTCTGGTGAAGTGGTCTTTTGCCCTCTATGTTCTTTCCTCTTATTTGCTTTATCCTCCTGTTCATTCTCTTTGCTCTTTGACCCTTACATTAGAAACTTTTTTTAAAAAAATATAATTTTAATTTTGGTTGTCAGTTTACTTAGGAATGAAACATCAAAATGTCATTAGGAGGTTCTGTGTGCACAAATTAATTCTCAGCAGAAAGTAGATTTCATTGTGCAAGAACCTTATGGTTTGGGTAGGGAACACTGTGACTACAGGAAAAAATACATCTCTCTCTCTCTCTCTTTTTTTCTGGTCATTTTTACCAGCCTTGCTGAGGGAACTGGCTGTCAGACCTAGAAATCAGTTTAACTTATCTATTGCTGCATGAAAAATTAGCCCAGAATGTAGTGGTTTCGAAAAATATAATAATGTTTATTACCTCACAGTCTTTGTGGTGAGGAATCTGGGATTAGTTGGGACTTCTTGCTTTAAATATCTCATAAGTGATGTGAACAACCATCTCAATATTCCAAGGACTGTCTCAGTTTTATCCTGGAAAGTCCTGTGTCCTGTAAAATCTCTCAGGTCCTGAGCAAACTGTGACACATGATCACCCCTGAAGCCTGCAATCATCTACAGCTAGGTTGGGGAGGTTCTGTTTCTAGCCCACCCATGTAGTTGGTAGGATTCAGTTCCTCCCAGGCTGTTGGATGAAGGTCTCTCTGTGTCTCCCTAGTCTCTTTCTATGTGGCCTCTCCACAGAGCTGGCTCCATCAGACTGAGAAAATGGGAAGTCAAGACAAAGTACCAGTATGTGTGTTAGAAAGGCAGAAATGGCAGTTTACAACTTTTTTATAGGTTGACGTCCCACTACTTTGCCATATTCTATTCATTAGAAACAAATCACCCAGTCCAGCCCAGTACAGAGTGCCATGTCAGAGCTGCCTGCCACACATAGTATAATAAGGGAGAAGTAAGGGCACAACGGGGATTCAAGCCACACCATTACTTGATTCACATGATTGCAATTCTGTTCCTTACCCATAGCTATTTACAGTGTCCTCCAAATAAAAATCTCTCTAATCCAACTCCTCCTGAGAATAAATATCAGCATTCCACACAGCCTGGAAGGTGGCCTCATTTACCAGGCAGGGTGGGGACAGGATCTGGGAGAGATGTGCATGTCACACAGATACCCATCCATTACTCCCATTTGTGGTTCAACTAGTAACTCTGACTTCTGGCATCTCGCCCCCCTGCACTCTGGAACTCACAAACCAGCTTACTTAACTGCCACCATCTGACCACGCTCCCCTCAGGTCACTGAGCTCTCGCCTTTCCCCTCTGAAGCTAAGTCATTTTCCACTAAGCCAGCAGTTTTCCCTCTGCCCATAATTAATCCCATCCTTTACAACCCTCTTCTGTTTTATTAACTTTGCCCTTTTGACTTATGTTTTTTAAGTGGCTTTAATTTCAAAATAGTGGTGTTTTAAGAGGAGGTATAGTTTAGGCTACCAGTTAAGTAAGAATTCCTTTTATTTTCTTAGAAGCTACAATTCCAACACCTTTCTAACTATTAGAGGAATATTTATGCATCTCCAATGACTCATCTAGTCACTAATACGTAATAGGTGCTTAAAAATAAATAATTGAATGAAACCAAAGTAATGTGACTCTCTTGAATACATGCCAAAAGGAACTGGGAGAAGAATTTCGATCTAGAAAATAAGCAAGCAAAGAAACCAAAAATACTATTTGTCTATTGTCCTCAAGTATTAAAAAGAGAAGAGGAAGAGGAGGAAGAGGCAGAGGAAGAAGAAAAGAAGGAGGAGAAAGAGGAGGAGGAGAAAGAGAGGAGCAGGAGAAATGAACAACTTTGCTTAACATGACTTACCTGGTGTCTAGAATATGGACTACCACACAGTAGGTGCTAAATAAATATTTGTTTCATGCTTGAGTACAGTATTGACATTAAGTACAGTATAAAGTCAGGAGACTTAGATGTGAAGTGATAGTAGCTAAAGTACATCAAGGAAGGCAGAAACTCAGCTGAAATCCATTTCCTTAGCTCTAAATCATGGACTGTGAGATTTACCCAATGATGTTGTTTTGAGGACATTCTGGGACGATGTATAAAGATGCACATGGACAAATTCTCATCATCCCTTTAGTTTTCTTAACATACACACTCACACACACACACACACACACACACACACACATTTTTCTTTCCTAGTGTGTTAATTAGCTTTATATCACTGTGACAAAATACCTGAGAATAGCAACTCAAGAAAGAAAAATTAATTTTCGCTCATGCTTTCAAAGGTTTCAGTCCATGATTAGCTGTCTCCATTACTTTTAGATCTGCGGTGAGGCAAAAAACGTCATGGTGGAAGATCAAGGTGGTAGAAATCTGCTCATCTCATGGCAGCCAAGAAACAAAGATAAATAGGGAAGAGGTCCAGGAATAAAACATACCCTTCCAAGTTACTCCCCAGTGAGTTAGTCATTGATGAGGCCAGTATCCTCATTATCTAATCACTTTCCAGAAGACCCATCTCTGAACATAGCTGCATCAGGAGCAAGCCTTCAATGTAGGAATCTTTGGAAGAGATTCCAGATCTAATTCACAACACCTAGTGGACAAAAATCACATTTGGAAAAACATTAGTACTGTTTCATACTTTGTTACTAAATACAACTTCCAAACACCTCAGATTATGTCTTATTTTATGTCAACCATGGGCAACTACCTTTCTCTTTCTTTGAGGATTGGATTGTGTATATGTGTTTGGGGAGGGGGAAGCAGTCACCTGGAAGGATTTTAGTGGAAAGTAATAGAGAGTCCCTGGTACTGGCTGAGGACTGGGGAGAAATTCATCCTTTTCCAGTAGTTAGTTCCACTTTTTCCTGTTATGAGGGCCAAAAGTGTATTTATTAACCACCTAGAAACTTGATGTTCCCTCTGTCCAAGACCCTAATGGCTTTTCTCTCACTGCCCTACTGCTTCCTACTGACCATTTGCTGACCTTAGCAGTATAAGTCAAAGTTGGAGCTAATAAAAGCTGGCAGATACCTACACTCTTAATTGAATCTCTAGGTCTTTATTGACTTTCCCTTCTTCCTCCCTCCTCCCTCCTTCTTTCTATTCATCTTGTTTTAGAAAGAAGTTTTTCATTAGTAAATAGAAAATATTTAGGTGTCTGACATCTCCAGAATGTTGATGACTGCATTGTGCATTAGCTTTAAGTTTCAGCCACAGCTTAATAGGTCTGAAGAGGAACGGATGCACTTCGGCTAAACCAGGAATCTGATTGCCACCTAAATAACTAATTCATCTTCATAGCGGATGGATGTCAAGAATATTCAAAAGCACATACACCCAAGGTCATGTCAATTAGTTGTGGAGGAAAGCCTGACTAGAAGGTAATTTAAGATATAAACAGCCTCCATTTCCCAAACCCAGTCCCATAATGAACACCTTACCTAGTCTGAAGGTTTGGAAAGGTACAAAACCTCTTCCAGGGTGTGTGGGAACCTGGGGATGAATTCTTCACAAAATGAGAGTGGCATCCATTTGGAGGCACCATCAGCACAGAGGGAAATTAAGCACTTGATGATTCCTCCTCAACTCTTCTTTCCTTGCCTCATTGGAGTCACCTTGTTGCCACCAAAGAGATATTGATTCTTCACGAAGTTCAAAAGGGAAAATGATAAGATGAGAAACAGTCAACAGTTATTATATACCTACTTCCAAGACTGAAGTGATGTTAGCCCTTGACCAATCAATCTCCTTTTAAGTTTAATATCAATATTCAGAATTCATAGGCAGCATCCCACATAGAGGCTCAACTTTGAAACCATGGATATGCTAAGTAGCCTGATTTGATCATTCCACAATGCAGGCAGCTATGGAGACATCACATTGCACCCCATGAGTATATTAGATCACTATTTGTCAACTAAAAACAAAGTAAAATTTAAAAATACTTTGACAAAGCAGCTGTTCCGCATCACTGAGCCACCTGCTGCTGCTGCCTCAGCTCCTAATGTGACCACCTCCATCTTGGAACACCTTAGCTTCTGCCACAGCCACCTCAACATGGTAGCCTCCACCTTGGGACACCAGACAGTGCCTGGAAGCAGCCGCCCACCACAGCGCCACCCACCACAGTGCTGCATCTCCAAATGTGGCCCGTGCTAGGTGCTCCATTTCTGGAAGTGGTCACCTCCATCTTGAGATACCTCTGCCACCTTTTTGGGTTACCTCTGCTACCGCCATCACCACCACAAGTTGTGGCAGCCTCCATCTTGAGAAAGTGGCCAGGGACTGGAAGCCCAACATTAAGGTATCTATCTGTTTGCCTCTGCCACCACCATCTAGGGATGCAGCTACTTCCATCTAGGGACACCAGCCAGGGCCTAGAAGACCATCATCAAGGTGCCTGCAGGCTTGGTTACACATTAGGTGTCCCTACTAGGTGTGCTACTAGCCACCATCTTGCTGCAGAGGTAGGAGAGAACCTTGTACAGGGTCAGTAGATTGGAAGAGGGTGTGAGGGCATCTGGCTCTTGGCTTGCCCAGCCAACCAGTCCAGCACTCACTGGGTTTCCAAGACCTACTTAGGTTGGCACTTGCTGGGACCCAAAACCAACCTGGTCTCTAACTCTCTCCCCTGGCCCCGCTGGTTTGTCAATCAACAGGGCCTTCCAGCTCTCCAATTCCCAGTTTTCCAACCCCTCTTTATCCACCAATCCAGCCCAGCACTTGCAGCTATGTGGCCATTTCATAGCTCTCAACACCTGGTCCGGATCTGCCTGATACAGAATAGCTCTCCATAACAGATGTTCTGGTCCCAGCACAAAGCCGCCAAGACCTCCAGAGAGAGAGGTGCCTAATTGGAAAGTCAAAAGTGCAGGAACAGGAGAAATACACTTTAGAGACAAAATTAGAGACCAGGAATTGTGGGATTCGAAGGTGACATAAAGGGCTAAGATCAAGATCCAACATCACACAAGTGGACCCCAAAGGAGATTCCTGGGATGTAGTCATTCTATGGGACCACAATTGCTATACCCCATCTCCAAGAGTTCTGCCTCCAAGACTAACCCACCCATACTAGTATAATTCGCACCTTCCTGAGGGTGGATATATCAGCAAACTCCAGACAACCCTACCTATCAGATGAGAAGGGAAGCAGAGAACCTATCAAACCAGAAACGATTGTCCAATTATTGAGGTTTTTTTTTTCTTTCTTTCCTGCTCTCACATGCCCACAATTTTAAAAACCAAGCAGCACTTTCATGCATCAGGCTTTTGAGGACTAGAATGTCTGAATAGTATGTTACAGTTTTGTTATATATTATTTTATTGTTGCATTTTTTTCTTTTTCTTTTTAATTTTTTATTATTTTTTAAACTTGTTCTCTATATTTTCCTCTCACTTATTGTTTCCCTGGATTCTCTCTCTCTTTTCTCCTGCTAAGAGCTAACTTCTATTGATTCCTCTTTCACTCTTCCTAAGATCTAATACTTCTGTCTTCTCCCCATCACCTCATAAACATCACATCCTACACCACCCTGTTCTTTCTGTCTACCATTAGAAACTGCAGACCCTATTGCAAACCTACTGTTTATATTGTAGACAACAATTAAACATATCATTTTGGTTTATTACAACAAAAATGTAAATGTCTTAATAGGAGCTATTTGGTTTAAGGCTGCATGTTGTTTGCATTGGGTGCTGTTA
The DNA here is from genome assembly GCF_001458135.2 of Marmota marmota marmota. Lineage (NCBI taxonomy): Eukaryota > Metazoa > Chordata > Mammalia > Rodentia > Sciuridae > Marmota > Marmota marmota. The sequence continues at coordinate 4,727,423 of NW_026000243.1, read as the reverse complement.
ACATTGCTTTCCCCTTTAAAGGTGAAGAATTGGAAACCCACAGGTACACTACAAGTCTATAGGGCAGAAACTGTAATTCTTGAATCTGCACTGCTAGATGGAAAGACAAACAAACAACATGAAAAAAAAAAACAAGAGAGAAAGGGCCTCAAACAAACTAAGATACAACAATAATAGAATCCATTGAAAACAGAGTAGAAGAAATGTTAGAGAAGAAGTTTGCAGTGTACATAAACTGATCTGCAAAGTAAAGGATGATGTAAGAGAACAAATAAAGATAGCAAAAGATCACTTCAATAAAGAGATAAAAACCCCAACAGAAATTCTGGAAAACAAAACAGAAATTCTTGAAATGAAGAAAACAATGAACCAAATTAAATCTTCAATAGAAAGCATCACCAACAAACTAGATCACTTGAAAGACAGAACCTCAGGCAAGGAAGACCAAATATAAAAACTTGAAAATAAAGTTGACTGCACAATGAAGATGGTCAGAAACCATGAAGAGAACTTCCAAGAATTGTGGGAAACATGAAAAGACTAAATTTAAGATTTATCAGAATAGAGGAAGGCACAGAAATTCAAACCGAAGTAGTACACAATCTTTACAATGAAATAATGTCAGAAAATTTCCCAGACCTAAAGAATGAAATGGGAAATCAAATACAAGAGACTTACAGGACACCAAATGTACAAAATTACAATAGACCCACATCAAGTCATATTATAATTAAAATGCCTGGTGTACATAATATGGATAGAATTTTAAAGGCCACAAAAGAAAAGTATCAAATTATATATAGAGGAAAAACAATTCAAATCTTAGCATATTTCTCAGGCTATACCCTCAAAGCTAGGAGATCCTGGAACAACATATACCAAGTTCTGAAAGAAAATGTATGCCAACCAAGAATCTTATATCCATCAAAATTAAACCTCAGAATGAAAATAACAAAGGGAGAAATTACACTAAAAGAAAAGCCAATAAAAGGAGAAACCAAAATTAAACCAAAATGAATGGGGATACAAATCACATCTCAATAATAACCCTGAATGTTAATGGCCTAACCTCATCAGTCAAAAGACATAGACTGGGAGCTTAGATTTAAAAAAAGAAAGAAAGAAAAGAGAAAATCTTTACCACATGCACCTCAGATAGAGCACTAATCTCCAAGATATATAAAGAACTCAAAAAAATTAACATAAAAATCAAATAACCCAATTACTAAATGGGATAAGGAACTGAACAGACACTTCACAGAAGAAGGTATACAACTGATCAACAAATATATGAAAAAATGTTCAACATCTCTAACAATTAGAGAAATTTCATTAGAGAAATGCAAATCAAAACTACTCTAAGATTTCATCACCCCAGTCAGAATGGCAATTATGAAGAATACAAGCAACAATAAATGTTAGCGAGGATCTGGTAGGAATGCAAATTGGTGCAACCACTATGGAAAGGGATTCCTTAGAAAACTTGGAATAGAACCATTATTTGACCCAGTTATCCCACTCCTCAGCTTATACCCAAAGTACTTAAGAGCAGCATACCTAAAGTGACATAGCCACATTGATGTGTATAGGAGCTCAATTCACAATAGCTAAACTATGGAACCAATCTAGATGACCATTAACAGATGAATAGATAACGAAAATTTGGTATCCATGCACAATGGAATATTACTCAGCCTTAAAGAAGAATGAAATTGTCAGGTGCTGTGGCCCATACCTATAATCCAAGTGGCTGAGGAGTCTATAGCAGGAATATCATGAGTTCAAAAACAGCAAAGGTAAAATGCTAAGTTACTGAGTAAGACCCTGTCTCTAAATAAAATACTAAAATAGGACTGAGGATGTAGCTCAGTTGTTGCGTGCCCCTGAGTTCAATTCCTGGCTTCAGTACCCACTCCCCCCACCCCATGCAAAAAGAAAAAAAGAAGAAGAATGAAATTATGGTATTTGCAGTTAAAGGAATGGAGTTGTAAAATATGAGGCTAAGCAAAATAAACCAACCCTAAAACACCAAAGACCAAATGTTTTCTCTGATATGCAGGTGCTGATTCATAATGGGTCGGGGGGGAGGGGTTAGCAAAGAATGGAAGAACTTTGGATTGGGCAGAGTGGAGTGAAGGGAGGGGGCATGGGGAAGTGGGAAGGTTGGTGGAATGAAACAGACATTATTACACAATATACATGGATGATTGTCAAATGATGTGACTCTGCATCGTGTACAGCCAGAGAAATGAAAAGTTGTGCTCTATTTCAGTACAATGGTTGAAATACGTTCTTCCTTCATGAATAAATAATTAGAACAAATAAAAAGAAAAAAGAAAAAAATACATTGACATTTCTCTGTAAGAGAAATCAACTTTAATTCATACTACCTAGCTCCTGGAAACTACTGATCTTATTTTGCCGGATAGTTGCCAACCATCTATGGTGACTAGTGATCTGTAGAAGGCATTAGTACGTCATGTGATTGCTTCTTTTTAAACCTTCCATCAATTTACTGGTGTGAACAGGCCGGTAATATTATCTGGTGGTGCTGCCCAGTGGTTATCATTGCTGTCAAGGTTGGGTTTGTTTCCAGTTCTCAAGAGCCAAGACTATGCCAAGTAGATAAGCATTTTTTAGATCAATTTTAGTGCTCTCAAGATCCTATATTTCCCAAGCATCATCTCAGATCAAGTAAGTAAATTGTCCCATGAAAAAAGAGCACAGAAAGCAGAACAGTCAGACTAACTTCTGAGGCTCAAGAATCTGAAAAGTTTGGCAGAAGCATATCAGTAAGAACCTTTGTTATTTGTACCTTTTATAGATGGCCCCCACAGTGTCTGCAGCCCAACTTGTGCTCAGGTTTTTCTATTTTGCTGGGAGCTCTGTTAGACTAATTTGATATTTTAAAACTCTGTCACCACTGTTATTATTTAATAAGTAACTAATCAGTTCTGCAGTCTGTTGTGCCCTGCTGTTGCTAGCAAAGCTAAAATAGGACATTTTGATTAAGTTTTTTTGTTTTGAGCAATATGTTCTGATAACTTCTAATATATTGATGCTAGACTATTTGAATGCACATTCTGAGTCTGATGTTGTGCCTTGTGGCAGGTGTTCAATTATGGAGACAATGCATTTCCAGGATGAAAATGTCATCAGTGTATTACATGCATGTAAAGACTTTGCCAAACACAGAGCGTGTATATCCAGAGCAAAATACATTGGAAACATTTTCCTGAATAAATGTCTCAACAATAAAATGTGCTGTGGGGTTTCAGTAGATTTTCCTGAAAGGAAACAACTTCAAAATGATGGATATGCTAATTAGCCTGATTTGATCATTCCACAATGCAGGCAGGTAACGAAACATCACATTGCACCCCATAAATATACTTGATTATTCTTTGTCAATTAAAAATAAAGTAAAAATTTAAAAATGCATTCATATATTTCTTATAGTCATAATCATTCATCTTTACAAAATTCTGTCATGTTAAAGTCAGGCTCTTTTTCTATTTATAATTCAAACTATACATAAAACATACAGATGCCATTTAACCATTGTATTATACTCTCATTTTCAGAACACTCAAAGTAATGCTAAAATATGTATATGTGATCAGTGTGTGGGCTATAATCATATTGAAACTAATCATCAATTATAATTTTTCAAGTTTTGGTTATAATCTCTTAAACATTTAGCTACCTTGTTATCTATAAAGATGGTTCAGTTTATGGAAATAGAATATACATTCAAATTCTCAAAACAGTTGAATGGCATAATGTAAAGATACATCTTTATGGGTTAGATTAATAATAATAATAATAATAATAATAATAATAACCAATGCTTAATTACCACCTTTGCACAAAACCTATCCTACAATGTTTTGCTATAGCTTGCTGGTTTACTCAAAACATTTAGCTGTCACATTGCTCTCTGGAGTGGTACTTGATGATACTTCAATAAAGTAAAAACACTTGTGATAATGTGTTACATTAAAAAGAGGAGCAGAGATACTTGCTTGGGTTGCCCCTGCCAGAAGAAAGACCATTGTTAGAAATGATTTTATTCCCTTAGCTTCAGTAAACACATACATGGCACTGAGATTTGGAAGAGACAAGTCCCAGGTAATGAAAAAACTTGGGCCATGTGAGACTTCAGAAGGACACTCTGAAACACAACATAGCACCAATCTTCAGGAATTGTGTTCTTTGTTGAGCGTGGTGGCACACGCCTGTATTCTCAGTGATTCTGGAGGCTGAGTCACAGGAATTGCAAGTTTGAGGCCAGACTCAGGAACTTAGCAAGGCTCTCAGCAATTTAGCCAGAACTTGTCTCAAAAACAAACAAACAAACAAAAGTGCTGGGGATGTGGCTCGGTGGTAAAGGGCCCATGGGTTAAATCCCTGGTACCCACCCCCACCCATGAAAACGAGCTGTGTTCTTGAGTTATTACTAATGAATCATGAGCCCCTAGAACAGTGGCATGTTCTTCTCTAGACTGTTGAACTCACACACAGGAAAGAAGACAAGCTTAGGAAATTCTGGGTGAAATAAACAAATTTATATCACAATACTCCCCAAAACCATAAGGTATGTTTCACTCTCTGATTTTGTTATTTATAATGAACTCCATCTTCTTAAAAAATAGTAATCCCATAGCTTAAAATGAATGAAAATGTAAAATAGATTCTTCTTAATGAAATAAAAGGATTCTGGAAAGTAATGAAGAGGACATGGGCCTTACCTTTATGTTGCCCACAGAAGTAATATCCACCCGATTATCTCTGTGGTTGTGGTGGAGTCCACGTGTTCCCTAAGACATTCATCAGTTCTTAAGCACTATGAATGTAGCACTTAGCTCAGGAAGGCAATCGGGTATTAGAGATACTTGACACTATAAGACCCAGGCTAAAGGGCCAGTGCCCAAAGATCAAGCTATTGATTCTGGGAATATGATATTGCACATTACCCAGGGCTGTTACAGGAATTAGATGAGATGATAGATACCTGAATGTACTTGGTAAATCCTAAATCATCACAACAAGATTTTCTCATACTGAAACTCCTGGATATATACTCAGGGATCCATTCCTAGTTTTGTTTTACTCGAGTTTTATTTCAGTGACAACCTTACAAAAAATATTTTTTTTTTACAGAACTTTCAGACTCAATGTCTATTCTACAAAAACTATTATACAGTGATCATTTCCTATCAAAAAAGTAATTTCCTAAGTGTTAGATCTTGTTTCTTAAGTCCCTGTCTCTCAAACTGAGATCCATGGCTGTCTGCTTGAGTTCTATGGGAAATGCATTTACTCGAGATGGCTCTGGGAACACACAGTTCTGAGAACCACTTCCCTCTAACTAATACAGATATTAAATTATCAAAATAACTTTTAAAGAGAAACTGACATGATGCTTGCTAACTAGGGAAAATGACCAACATTTTCCGCATCTCTTAAATGACTTCACAAACACATCATTTAAAATTTACTCTGAGAAGTCATGTCTGGGGGTTTATGTGATCATTCAATGTGGAGCACCAGTAAAGCATCCACTAAGCTGAAGGAAGATGTATGCCAGGCCTGGAACTCAATAAGCCAGGATGTAATTTAATTTAAAAATGGTAGTGAAGATGTTAAGTATACAAGTGATGACTTTATATTATACCAATGAGAGAGTTAACATTTTTTTCCACAGATTTTAAATCAAATCTACCATACTGTGGGCATGTCGTTTTACAGTGAGTGCCTGGGATTCCTTTGGCCCCACAGCTCTGGCAAGCAGCTGTAGTTTCCCTTCCCCAAAATGGGATTTCATCTTCATGAAGTACATAGGCAGAATTCCAATTAGAGTGGCCACCAAGGCACTCTGAGTCCTTGGCACTGGAATAGCAGCAAAGAAAAACTCTCTCCAGGTGCCTGGATTTGCTCTTACCTGTCTCTCCAGATCTCTGTCCGCCAGGTGTGCTCCCTATAGCACACAGGGTTATTCTCAGTACAGCATGACACATGCATAGAGGGTCCATGTCAGCATCTTACACAGGTGTGCATGCCCTTGATAATATTCTGTGGCTCACACAAAGTTTTGGAAGCTTAAAGAATTCTATGAGTGAAGGAGGAATCTTATACTACTAATATTTAAAAGTGAAGATATTGGGAAATCTTATGAATGTTATATATATATATATATATATATATATATATATATATATATATATATATACTCTCTCTCTCCTTCCAGTCTCACTAATAGTACAGGGAAAACATCCCTAAACTTTATAAGAACAAGTTATGAAATATTAATAGGCCTAAAGATTTCTAGTTAATTAGAACTATGTTCTTTGAAAGTAAAATATATGGGGCTCCAAGGAACAGCATGTACTTAGAACAGGTAAAATGTTTGAATAAACATAAGTGTCAGCTAGATTTGGATCCTTCTCTTTTTTGTGTGTGTGTTATGATTGCTAACATTTTCTGTCACAGTTTTAATGAAAGTAATGGGTTTATTTTTTGTGTGACTTCAATAAGGGAAGGACAGATGATATTGCAATTAATTTTAGACTATTAAGTGTGAAAAATTCACCTTGAAAAAGTATAATATTACAACCATAAAAGTAGTAATTATGGCTAAGCATTTATTGAGTACTTATTGTGTAAGATCTTCATCTTTTGATTTACTTATCTGATAAATTCAGTTTACAGAGAAGGAAGTTATGGCACTGTTGATTCCAAAATGTGTCAGATCTGAGGTTTGAATTCTGGGAATCAGGGTTCAAAGCAGCACAAGTCTATCCACAGCAGTGTAGATTGGATTGTAACATCAGTGTACTGAAATACTTTACTCTAGCACCTTAATTAGTTTAGTATTTTACTGTAGTATTTTGAAAAGTTCAGAAAAGAAGAAGCTTTACACTAAGAAAATGAGGAAGAGGATATGGATTTGCATTTTAGTATTACTAATAATAACTAGATGACTTAGGGAGTCATTTGACCCTGGGCTTCATTTTTTTTATTTGAAGAGAGAAATTATTGAATTAAATCTGTTGTGACAAATGCATGGTGAATATGCTAAACCCCTAGTCTATATTCTTGATGTAAATCATTGCACACTTTTCTACTGATTTTGAACAAGGTTTTTTATCTACTTTCACACTGTACCTTTTGATTGATTGGCATTGATATGTGAGAGCAAACTAGTTTTCATCTCTGGACAATATGAAATATAAGCTTTCTTCTAATTTAAATATTAAATGCATCTTTATGTTTAATAACATAATTATACAGCTGGGGAGGATTTGAATGGACAGTGTAAGGTGAGGATGAGCAGAGAGGTCTGAATAGGGTTGGGAATAAAGGCAACTGAATGCTGAAAAATAAGAAGACACCCTCTGAGTTTGAAGAATATTTTCAAGGCTGATTCATACCCATGTCTTGAGCTGTAGGAAGTCTTCCCCAATGAGAGAATTTACTTCCCCTTCTAGGCCCTGCTTGATTTCTCAGCATGAAGCCAGAACAGTGAATTTATTACCAGCACAGTGAATTATTTCATTCATTTAATCACAGACTTGGATCTTGCTGTTGCATCTTCTCTCTAATTGTTCCATTTTCAATAAAGGTGAATGTGCCTTTATCCACAATCTCAAATTTGTTTTCTTACCACATGCTACCCACAGGGCAGAAATGTTGTTCTACATTATGTATAGGCAGCCACGTGCACTTGGATTCCTAATAAGTATATTCAATGATAATAGAAAGATTAAAGAAAGAAAATGAGTAGAAAGAAAATGAGAGTAAGTCCTTTAAAAGAAACTATTTCTCCAACAGAATTTAATCTGTTGGAAAAGGCCTTACATATGATGAAATTTAATAGATTTAAAATTAAAAGGAATTGTGTGTGTTCTTACTTCGTCAGAACTCTTACTTCTCTGGATAGTCTCTCTAAGTCCCAGGGAATAAAATGTATCAGATTGAAAAGGAAAAATTAAATTGCATTTATTTTCAGATGACAATTTTTATGTTGAAAATCCCAAAAGACCAACGAATTTTTTTTCTTAAATAATGAGCATTTATAACAAGCTTACAATGTAAAAGGTTAATATATACAAATCAATTACTTTTTCAAATAACAGCAATGAACAATTAAAATTTGAAATTACAAACACAATATTATTTAAATTAGCATTTCAGAATGAATACTTAAGTATACATGTAACAAAATATGTACAAAATTTATTTGAGGAAAACAATAAAATTCTTAATAAAAATTCAAAGAACTAAATACTAGAAGATATTCTATGTTCATGGATAAGAAGATTCATAATGTAAAGATTTTAGTTCCTCCCAACTTGATCCATAGATTCAATGACATCCTAATCAAAATATTAGCAAGTTATTTGATAGATACCAAAATACCAAATCTAAAGTTCATTTGGAAAGTAATTTAAATACATGAGAGTCAATAAAATGTTAAATGAGATGAACAAATCAAAGAACTGACACTACCTATTTTAAAGTGTTAACAAAAAGACATAGTAATTAAGAGAATGTGCTTTTGGTAAAAGAACAATTGATCAATGAAATAGATCTAGGACTAGATCCACACAAATACAGTCAACTAATCTTTGACAAATAGCAAAGTAGTCACCAAATAGTCTTCAATATGTGGTTCTAAAACAGAGATACACATATGAGAACTGCAGCTAGATACAGACTTTATGCCTTTTATAGAAACCAACTCAAGATGGATCATAGACTTTAATGTAAAATGAAAAATAGAGCAAAGGGGAATATTTAGGTGATTTCAGGTTTGACTGTGATGTTTTTACCAACAGTTAAATCCATTAAAGATATGGCTGAGAAGATGCAGTCATGAAAATTAAAAAACTAATACCTTTAAACATATTATTCTAAAAAGGAAGAACAAATCACAGACTGGGAGAAAATACATGCAAAAGACATCTGACAAAGTATTCATCCAAAACATAAAAAGCATTCTTTATGTCTTTATTCCAAGGGAAATTTTTATTATAGATGGAACTATAAAAATATAACAATTTGAATGACATATCCTGATTAGAAAATGTACTAAAGATTTGAAGAGACATCTCAGAAAAGAAGATATATAGATGAAAAATAAGTACAAAAATGTGTTCAACACATGTCACTATGAAATTATAAATTAAAACAAGAAGATACCACTGTAGACTTATTAGAATGGCTCAAATCCAAAACACTGACAGTGCCAAATTCTGGAAAGGAGGTAGAACAACAGGAACTCTCATTCTTTTCTGGTGGGATTGCAAACTAATTATGGTCACTTTGGAAGGTAGTTTGTTGATTTCTTACAAAACTAACTATACTATTATCTTATAATTCAACCTTAGAATTCCTTGGTATTGGTATTTGTAGCCTTAGTATTTACCCAAAAGAATTGAAATACCCATACCCACAAAAAATCTTGCACACATGTGTGCTCACACACACATCACACATATTCAAAACAGTTTTAATTACAATTATCAAGTCTTGGAAGCAACCAAGATGTCTCCTCATAGGTGAATAAATAACTAAACTGTGGTGCATCCATACAAAGGACATGTTTTCCATATCTAAAAAGATATTAGCAATCAAGACATGAAAAAGACAGGAAGGAACTTAAGTGCATACTACCAAGTGAAACAAACCAATCTCAAAAGCTTATATATTGTAAGATTCTAAACATATAACATTCTGAAAAAATGTAGAAACTATAGAAATAGTAAAAATACCAGACATTTCCAAGAGTTATAGAGAGGGGAGTGATGAGCAGGTAGAACCAAGAAGACTTTGAGTGCAGGGAAACTATGTTACACAACACTACAATAGCAGATACTTGTCATTATACATTTGTCTAACACCAAAGATTGTATAACACCAAGAATGAATTCTAATGTAAATTATGGATTTGGGGTAAAAATGATATACAATAACAAATTAAAAACTCTGGTGTGGAACACTGATAATGGGGAAGGCTATTTATGTAAAATATATAGTATTGCTTTGTACTTTCCGCTCAGTTTTGCTGTGAACCTAAAATTGCTCTAAAACAAGTCCGTTAGAACAACAAACTAATAGGACCTCAAGGAGAGCTAGACAAATCCACAGTTATTACCAGAGATTTCAACATTTCTTCCTCACTAATTTATATGAATAGCAGAACAAGTAAACAGAAAATAAGGACAGGAGCACTTGAGTAGCAATTTGATCTAAATGACATGCCACCCATGAAGAGCACACATGTGAATAAATATGCACTTATTCGAATATACACAACACTTTCCAAGTGGTATCATATTCTATGATACAAAATAATTAAATTCATTTAAAATATTTCAAGTCATATAAAGTAGCCTCTGAACATTACAAAATAAAACTAGAAATTGAAAGCAGAAAGGAATTTGGAAAATCTAAAAATATGTGTACACTAAGTAATGTACTTGTAAATAACCAATGGATCAAATAATATATCAAACAATAAATTAGAAATTATTTTAAACTGACTGTACTGAATAAAATACATTATATTGAATATATTTCTGTATAAGAGCAATAAACAATGAAGAATTAAAAATAAAGCAATAATATCATTTACACTAATATTATATATAAAATTTTTAACAATAAATTTGACATAAGACATGCAAATCTATAAGCTAAATTTTAAAAAACAAAAACATTCCTAAGGGAATTTACTGAAGACCCAAATTGATGGAGATATGTACAATTTTCCTGGATCAATGTCATAGGATGTCACTTGTTCCCAAACCTATCTATTCAATACCTTATTAACCAAAATCTCTCTAGGTTTTCTTGGAAATGGTGAAGTTGATTTTAAAATAATTATGAAAAGTGGACCCAGAATATCCAAAACCACTTTGAAAAAATAACAAAATAAGAGGAATTACACCATCTGACTTCAAGACATTGTCCTATTGGCATATCAATAGCACAGAATTGAAAACTCCGGAGATACAGCAACAATGTATGGCCAATTAATTCTGACAAGAAGCAAACTTAAGTAAAGCCAGAAGTCAATAAAGAAATGTAAATTAAGACCAAAATGAGATATCCTTACACATCTGTTAGAGTATTTAAAATCTACACTGACCATACCAAGTATTGGGGAGAGTGTTACATTGCTTGAATTCATTCTTATAAACTGCTGGTAGAAATGGAAAATAGCACAACCACTTTGAACAACACTTTCTTAAAATTGTTAAAAGTTTATCATGTACCTAACATATGATCCGACTATTCTACTTGGAGATATCGAACCATAAGAAATGAAATCAGAGGCCCATACAAGACTTGTTAATGAACATTCAAATCAGTTTATCTGTAGCAGACAAAATCTGGACATAACTCAAAAGTCCAATGAGATGTGAATAGATAAACCACAGTACATTAGTATTTTGAAATGAAACAAAAGAGGAAGAATATACAATATATAGTTGTATTTTATATAACAGAATGTATAATTTATAACAACAACTAATCTGTTGTTATCTAGAGATAAGGAGTTGAGGAGGAGATTAGAAGGATGGAACAATTATAGAAGGGCTCAATGAAAGTTTTAGGGGTGATGGTTATTTATCTATTATGTAGATAGTGGTGATGGTCTCCAAGGGTATATGTATTTCTCATAACATATCAAATGGTACATTTTAATTTGAGCAGATTCCTCCACTAACTTTACTTTGAGAAGTTTTCATATATTCATTATGCTTCAATAAAACTTCTTCAAAAAGAGGAAAGAAAGGAAAGGGAAGGGAAGAGAAGAAAAAGGTAAAAGGTAAGAAAAACAATAGCAGCAAATGTAGATTTATTAGCAGGACTATTGGCTTAAAATATTTTGTTTCATGTAATTTCTGGTGACTAAATATCTAGGAATGAGCATGATTTAAAGTTTTAGACTTATGATTTGATAGAAAAAAATGAAACAATAGTACATTTTGGGTCATTGTTAATAGCTCTTTTGATAATCTTTAATAATGATTTTAAAGGTTTCTGCAATATTTGCAGGCAAATGAGAGGGAGGTTGAGAAGATATGGAACTTCACTTCTAACCCTCCCCTTTTTCTTCTTTCTATTATCAAGTCACTACAATGATTCACAGATCCGATTTACCCCTTTTATTATGCATCAGATGTGAGAAAGCACCCGAGGGATACAGTCTTTCCTTGAACTTCAATATCATCCATACATTAAATTAATTTAACACTATAAATAAAGAAAATATAGCTGGGTGATTTGGGAACACATGAATAAATTTAGGCAATATTTGGAATGAACCAAAATCAAATCAATGATATTTTACAGCATAGACTTTTCCTGTTCTATGTGCAAATGCTCAAGTAAAATTATATGCAGAACCTCTAACTAATTGGATTAATAAAACAAGAAGTTAAAACACTAAATCCAATGCATTTGGAGGTCCCCGTACACTGGTGTCAGATGACTGCTGAGAGCAACTCCCAGTGTTCCACAGGGCTGGCTACTCTAGTTCCTGTTATTTCTAGTGCTGTATGAGGTGGATCAGTCAATTGAAAAAATCCCTGAATCTGCCAAACACCATCACTTCTATGTTTTTCCTGTCCCTCAGAACCTCAACAAAAATCACTTATTTGTATAGTGGTTAATTAGAAGGGGGGATTTTTTTTTTCCAGGTGGTTTGATAACATGGCTACTCCCCAAAGTGAAGAATTCTCACAATTTATGAGGACACAGGAGGGAACTGGGCATCTTTCTTTTTTCCCCTATATGTGTCCCATCAACAAAGAAACAGGAATACAAGCCTCAAAATAGAGGCTTCCCTTCCCCAGATGTCAGACCTGAAAAGAACCATGACCCTGGAGCCTCTTCCTGGCCCCTTTCCAAGCACTGACCTTTCAGATTTCTCTCATCCCGAACTGCAGCACCTACCCAGCTCACTCCTAGAGAGGAAATTGGCAATCTTCTTTCACTTATTTATTTATTTATTTATCTTGAAGTGCCTGGAGGGAACTGAAAACACATGCAAATGGTTAAACTCCTACTGAGAGTAAAATACGATTTCCATAGTTTATTAAGCATGATAAGATCACACAGGTTTTAATTCATTTAAAGTGAGACTTTCATTTTTCCTACCTCCTCTCTCCTTGCCACCCCCCCCACTACACACATATTTTCTCTTTGCGATGCATTGATATTTTTATGAGTTCATTCTTATAGGAATGAAATAGTGCGAATATGACTTACAGCTGAGTCACAGACTTAAACTCTGCAGAGATAATGAAATAATTATAAGCATGATTCCTTTTAAATAGTATTTCCCATGTCCTTTTTTAATTCTCTACAGAATAGAATGTCTGTGCAAATGTATTCAAGGAAGCTAAACATGTAAACCTTAAATAAAGTGTTAAGCCAACTCTAGCACTCACACAGAAAACTTGTTTAAAACTGATATTTCAGTATAATACTTATGAATTGATTCCAACACAAATAAACTGCCAGTCATACAAAACTATCTGGTGGATTCTGCCTCCCAGTCCATTGAACCATCGCTGGAAGTCACTGCCACCATCAATCTGCCTTCCCTCCCGCTTACAGATTATCCCCATATTCTAATGTGATATGTTAGTAAGTTTCTCACATTCACATTTCAATTTTGCTTTCTGAAACACCAAGCCTTGTTATTTGTTTACTTTTATTTTGTTTTCTCCTTAAATAGATGATAAATGTCCACCAATTTTTATATACAGTTTGAGTCTCTCTCTTATGCAAAATTCTTGAGACCAAAAGTGTTCTGGATTTCATATTTTCTCAAATTTTGGAACATTTGCTTATATATAATGAGGCATCTTGAGGATGGGACCCAGTCTAAACATATAATTCATTTATGTTTCATTTATACCTATAGCTAGACAGTAGTTTTATACAGCATTTTCAATGAACCTTTGATTTGCAGGTGGCAAGAGGTCAGATGTAGAATTTTCAATTGTGGCATCATGTTGCTGCTCAGAAAGCCAGATTTTGGAGCACTGTGGATTGTGGATGTTTAGAGTAGGGATGCTCAATCCATACCATGCTGTAGAGATACTGAGGCTTATGTTTAAGGTGACCTTCAAGTTTTTCAAATGAAATGATCAAAGCAGCACTCTGGCACTCCCAGAGGCACAGAACTTCCAGTATAATGACCTACATTGCATCTTCTTTAGGTATGAAAAATGTCTATGAATGTCATCTCGAGTATGGTAAGCGAATGACACTGCCCATGGGAAAGCTGTGTTTCAGGCTTGGAAAAGTTGGTTTTTCTTTTCTTTCACATCCTATTGGAAATGAAAGTCATTCATTACCATCTGCTCAAGAAACTTGGAGGTTATAAAATGTTGGGAATTTAGATTCCCATGCAAGAAACTTATGGAGTGGGAAGACAAGGAGACATTCAATTTCCTAGGCCCTTTCCCATCTGGTTGATAATTTAGCACACCATCAGGTGATAGCTTTCTTATTGGTCCATAGAGAAAGAAACACTTCTCTGTCCCTGGACCATTGGCTCTGGTGCTCTGAAGCTCATCTCTGAAGCTACATCAGATGACATGGGGCACCAGGTGTTTTCCACTCTGGAGACTTGGAAGTCAAAGGCAGCATTCCCAAGGGAAGTGTGTTTAAAAATATTGCAACCCAGGGATGCTGTTCTTCAAAGGAAAACCTGGAGCACTATCAGCCAAGTGAGACAGAAATGACTTCATATTATATGCTTTGGTAGTAATGGAAACCCAGTTTCAACCCTCCATAGTCTACCTTGGAGGTCATACCTTCTTCTCACCCAGATAAGCCTGAGTTTTGAACATAAGAAAAAAGATAATGCTCTGGGGACAGCATCTGGTAGTCTAAAAATGCTGCACTCTAGAATCAGAGATGGATAAATTCAGACTCTGCTTGTGCTACATTCTATCACTGATTGTGGGCTGCTAAATCAATCTGTGGGTCCCCCTTTTCTTCTCTGTAACCTTACCATTAGAGCAGTAACTTAATAGTTATGAGGACAAAACCAGTCCCTTAGTAGGTGCTCAATGCATGCTAATTCTCCAGCAAGTCGCTTTTCATTTCCTTTTTTAAATTAATGTTTCTGCTTTAATTGTAACAGAGAGGATTTCTGGACCTAAAATCGGGGGGTAGTATAACCCTTTTGTCATCAGTCCCCTTCCCAGAATGCCATGCTTTCCCAGGGTGTGTAGCTATAGCCGAGGTCTGAGTTAGGACACTCTCCCAAGGAGAGATTAAACATCGCATTCATTATGGCAGTTGGAAGGCTGCATTATTGCTCTTCCAAGAGGGAGAGATTTATGGCTGTACCTAATGAATGCTAATAGTTTTCTTATCAGTGGGTAGCAATACAAACATTTTTGTGTATGGTAAGGTTAAAGTAAACCTTCAGAGTAGCCTTACAAAACTCGAAAGCTAATGATTAGTTCTTGACAAGTCTGGCTAATAACAGGAGCTCCTGGAAGGCTATATAGGTCTGGCTTAGCCAGAATGCATTATTCTTCAGTGTTTTACGATTTCACATCTGTCCTCTTAGAACTGGGCTGTCACAAAAATGCAGGCAGCTTTTGTGCTTTTCTTAAACTTCTAGGCAGTTGTACTGTTTTTACCAATGTAATCTGGTTGTTGAGTAAAGGGAAGCCAAAAAGCTTTCCTTGTCAGTTAGGGGGGAAAAAAAGCGCATAACATAAATTTGCTTTGTAAATAGTGTCCAATTCAACAAACATTTATTGGGTGACTACTATTTATGGAAAATGCTATTAGACTCTTTCATATCTATATGCCATTTAATCTTTAGTCTTCCTGCAAGGTTTGGCTTCTTAGAAAACTGGAACTTAGAGAGGGTGTATGTGTTGTTCAAGGTCACATTTCAGACCTACATCTGACTTCAAGCAGTTAACTTGTTCTTCCAAGCCATCTCTGAGAGGGACGTGGAAAAATGACACTGAGGAGTTCAGACTTACCCATTTCCAAGACAAGATAGTTTATAAGATGAAAGGGTGCATTACTAAAAGTTAAAAGTGAATATTCTTATATTGATAAACAATAGTCATATCAATCAACATAAATTACATACCAAGGGAGATTTTAAATTATGTTCTCCAACTTGTTGTTAGAGTAATAGCAGCTCAACAAAATAATTACATTTAATAGTTAGCTTCAGCGTAGCTCAGTCTCTCTGAAACACCTCCTAGGGTGGATATAATTCAAACCATAAAAGTTAGATATATTATGTCAAAAAATCCATTACCCCCAAAATCACCCTGAGCTTAATTCATAGCAAAGTTTATGGGGTTTTCCCTCCTTTCAAGAAAGAAATTAATAAGGAAAACAATAGGTCAATATGTATTTGTGCAAAGGAGCTTAGCTTTATATGAAGAGACACTTTCATTTCTAGTAATGCTCTAAGTTTGGAGAAGTTGCTCACCATCTCTGAACTTGATGGCATGGGAATGATGAAATCTATTTCCTGATACTGTGCTCTGGAACAACATTGGTCAAATTTTAGTTTATAGCCTGAAAAACCTCTGCCAACAATACACAATTAATGCAATTTTTCTTTCTTGTGAAGAAACAAATGAAATTAACAAATCGTGACTGATTTCTATTACTCTAAAGTGAGTCACATCAAGAAATCTGTGTAGCTTTCCAAAAAGACAAATTCCACACCTTGTAACAAATGGCACATGGCTTCCCTGCCTAGTACTTAATGTTGTAATTTAGTAATCAAGAGTTTACTATTGACTTCCCTCCCTGGAGGTAAAACAGTCAGGAAGGAGCCTCCAGGCTGCCAAAGATTTCTGTAACTTGTCAGAAAATAACTGGGGTCAGAATATCCTGCAAGAAACAGTCACCTGGATTGAACAAAGTTTGGCTGTCCTTCATCCCCTCAAAAAGAGGGGGTCTGGAACTGCTTTGATGCATGTAAAGTACATAGCTCACAAGCAGAGAGAATAAAATCAATGTGGGAGAAATCTACATGTTATTTGATTATATTTTGTGTACCAAACAAGGGATCTAAGTAAAACTTGTGCCTTTTCTTTCTAGTTGAGTCCCAAAATGTCTGCCTTGTTGCTCATTTAACAGAAAAACTTCGGACAAAATTAATTTAACAGAGTTTATTTGTGCAAAAAAGAAATCATTTGTTAGTGGGGCAGTACTCAAAATTGGAAGAGGTTTCAGAGACCTCCCCTCCAGCAGTCTTGGCAGTGAGTTTCCATAGGCTGAATGGGAAGGGAAGGACTTGACTGGCTACATACAGCCATTGCTTATAAGGCTATGGTCTGATGAGAGGCCCCTACTCACATAGCCATTTGGCTGGTTGACTGAGGCTCATTTTGTTTTTAAATTACTTACTTGAAATTCCTCCCAAAGTTTCCATTTGCTTAGGAAAGGGCTCCAGGTACAGAGAGAGACATTCTCAGGCTAATCACCTCCTTTGTATTTGCCTTAACATTTTAAAAGAGCAAAAATACAAGAGTCATCCTGAATTATGGCATCAACTAAAAACTGTATCAGTGAAGAGCCATAATTAGGCATCAAGGGAAAAGTAGATGCTTTCTACTCCTTGCTTGTTTTTACAGTGGGAGGGAGTGAAGAGACCTTAGTGTAGTCAGATACCATCTGACCAGCCATGGAAGTGAAGGGATTTCACAGCACCAGTGTTTAGCACCAAAGTTAAGCTCACTCTAACATAGTCCAGAAAACATACTATGAACTGTGGTGTGATCTGAATGGATCCACTGAGGAGCTGGCATTGTTTGTGGGATCAAGATATATGGAAACTATTAAGAGAACTAACTAGGGTCCCATGAGAATTACATCAATTCCTTCTGAGGGCAACACCCTCAATAAACTAACTCTTCAAGGTTCCACTACCTCCCAACACCACCACACTGAGGGCCAGCTCCCAATACAGGAAATCTTAGGGGATCCACCCAAACCACATCAAAATCATAGCAAGGCAAGCCTGGCCCCCTCACTGCTCTCTAGCTTTCTCTCTTACCACGTGATCTCTCCTTCTCACCTGTACTTCCACCATGATGCCATTCACCATGATATGCCACTTACCAAAACCAGTACCATGTTGTCTGAACAACTAACCTCCAAAATTACGAGCTAAATAAACCTCTTTTATTTTCTAATTTTTTATAAAAAGATATATGGAAACTAAGTTTATCCTTTCCCTCTTCAGGGGCCTCTGCTGTGCAATTGGTGACCTTCAGATGAAAAGAACATCCGAAAGCACCTCTGCTATCTCAGAAGGCAGGACCTTCTGACTGACCTAACTCATTCTTTTCTCTCTTTTCTTTTGGACATATCCCAACATGAATCATGGAACATTTCATGACCACATGCAAATATCAGTGATGTCTATTTCTATAGTAGCACATATATCCACAAACCAAGCTTGCCTTGGGGAATTGAAGGAGCTGTCAACAGCTGTCTCCAACTGACTTTGCCACTTTCAGTGGATCCCTCAAATTTGTGCCATTGTTAGAGGTGGTGTGGTTCAATTCATAAGACCAGCGAGGCTTCTAAGAATATAGTCTGCACTGCAAACCAGAAGATTTAGAGTAAAATGAAGCTCCTGCTGGTAGATGACAGTCAAGTGTCAACTCAATCCATTAGGAAAAATTTGTGTTTGGAAATCCTCCCACACTATTTAAAAGATGTGCAGTTGTCATATCTTGAACTCAACTCCACTCAGTCTTTTCTCTCTTAATGAGTCAACCGCTGTATTATTCTTAGAGGTGGAGTCATTTTGGAAGTGGAGGAAAATTATCCTTCTATGTGTCAAATTTTGTCAAATAACTCAAAGTCTCTGGGAATAAGGATGGCAGAGACATAAATTTAATACAAATATAGAAACTTGACAATAAAGCCTCTTGAGTTGCAAAATGTTTCACCTTCATAATCTGCCAAAAGTGTGGAAGCCCAAAATATTGAGAGACTGTTGATGAAAATACACTTTGCTAGTTGTTAGAGAAATTTGGCCTTCTTCACCTGCTCTCACTGCTGTCCTTACCTCCCCTTCTCTTGCCCAATTTAACCTCAAGGAAACAAAACAGCGTCCACAGAATGTGCTGGGGCTTGACTGTCTAATTTGCTAAAACACTTGTGGTAGAAACTGAACTGTGTCTAGATTAGAATCCACACCCACACATCTCCATCTCAATGTCAAGGTGCTTCCTGTCCATTGGGCAGCATTCACAGACCCCCTCTGAAAAAGGCAACACCTCCAGCTTGCTAAAAGCAGATAAATGCCAGTTGTTTTACATAGTCTGGGTGGGGGAGCAGGCGCAAACCCCTTTGCACTGCACAAAGGCAGCCTGGTAATGACAAATTGCCTTGTCAGCCACAAGAGATACTTAGTTATTAATGGAAATAATAACAGATTATATCAGCTTTGCACACTATAATCAAAAGGAAGATCAAAGGGAACTAATATTACAAACAGTTAACAGTGAAAACATGATAATGAGATAAAACCCACTTTCGTCTCCCCCTTCTCAAATGTATCACTGGAATAATTATTGATAATAAATAATATTATTTAAACGTGGACAATATTTTTAATACCAAAAGTCCACCAACACAAATGAAGCTTTTTCCTATTAGATAAAATTCTTTTTTGGGGGGAGCAGTGCAGGGATTGAACTCAGGGGCATGCAACCACTGAGCCACATCCTCAACCCTGTTTTATATTTCATTTAGAGACAGGGTCTGACTGAGTTGCTTAGCACCTCACTTTTGCTGAGGCTGGCTTTGAACTCGTGATCCTCTGCCCCAGTCTCCCAAGCTGCAGGGATTACTGGCATGCATCACAGTGCCTGCAGATAAAATTGTTTTGTATGATAAAAAATTCCTTATTGCATTCTGCTAGTGCTATAGGAATACATGATTGTGAACCATCTAACTGATCTTGGCTGGTTCAGGCTAAGCTCCCTTTGCTCCTCATTGCAACTTCATAAGTGCACAGGGTGTTGTAAAATTTAGAGGGGGAATTAACATTTAAGCAAAGAGTCATTTCAGTTTCTTGGTAATTGAGGCAGGTTACAGAACTTCATGAACCCCTCCCCAACTTGCCATTTAGAAGAATATTGCTATTACAGTAGAATCCTTTTCATATTTACACAGTCCTCCTCACCATTAAGTTAGCCCTTTGCTTCTTGGAGACACTTTACAAATATTAGTGTGTGCCAGGGCCATTCTCAGGAGGTAGGCAGATATTTCTATCACATTTCCTCCCATACAGAAAATGATATGAAAGATCATTCAACATGGGTCATTTTATTCTTACAAAGCCAGTATTTGAGGATTCACATTCAAAGTACTGCATTGCCATCGTTTTGATTTTAGTTTATATATCTTACCAAAGATATTTCATCATCCTGATTCTCTTTGTAAACACATAGGTCACACACACACACACACACACACACACACACGAAGATAAGATGTCCAACATAAAGGGAAAGTAACTAAAGACTCATTTAGGCATAAAATTTCAAATTGGGTGCCATAGGCTTTCTTTACATTCGTCGGATTAAAGAAACAGAAGCCTATTGAGTGAATGTCAAAAGACTGATTTTAACCCCTGGATACATCATTTGATTCAGAAATATCAACAAATACATTTAATTCCAAAAAAAAAAATCTTTTTTTTTTAATTTGGAGAAAATAATTCTTGACCTTTCTTTGTCTTAAAAAAAAAAAATCCCTCTGACAATTGTGTAACTCCCGACGTATATGTGAAATACAATGTAACATAATTTGCCATCATAATAGTAATCATGTTTCCAAAGTAGCTCATTTTTACTTTCAATAAAAATGGAGTAAAGAACATCTATAGGAGAAAACCTGAAATATTTCTGGAAAATAGAAAGCAAAGGGATTGTCAATGAGTGGAGGAAAGGGCTCCATAGGAAACAAAAACAGATGGCTGCAAAGAGGTGAAAGTTATTCTTCCAGGCCTAGTTCCAGTGATGCTCCAAGATCTGCACTAGCAGGTGTGGGGAATATGGCTGGGCTCTGGGTCAGGAAAAGATAAATTATAAAAGTGACACTATGTGAAACATTTGGATAACGTTTCCTACCTTCTCTCCTCCTACTGCCCCGGCAGTAGGACAAGCAACTTAGGAAAAAGCACTTGCTCCATAGAGAAAGGCAGACATAATAAAAGACATAACTTATTTCAAAGTCAAGTACAAGTAATCTGAGCTCGCAGGTCAACAATTACAGCAATAGATTATCTTCTAAGGAAAATAGGAATCTGAGTCCACACTAATATAAATAAACAAGTAAATAGATAGGAAGAAGGAAATGTCTCCCACACAGTTGTGTGTCAACTTACACTAATTATAAATAAAAATTCTTATTAATATTAAAGCAAAAAGACTTGGCAGACATCATTTTTAATATGTGAGCAAACTCAATACTGCCAGTAATGAGTCACATTGCCATTGTGTGTCTTCTAATGTGGCGCACTAGGAGGCACACGGCCTCATAGTTGTGGTATCCTTGCCAACATTGCCTACCCTGAATCAAATCATGAGGAAACATCACTCAAACCTAAGCTGAGTGACTTTCTACATGATGGCTGGCCAGGACTATTCAAAAGAGAAGACAATCGGTTTGCAGATTGAAAATTATCAAAACAAAACAAAATAAATTAAAAAAAAACCTGACAACTAAAACAAATAAATACCACACAGAACTTTGAATAGAATCATCAATATTTTGAGGGTGCTTTAGGGACAAACAACAAACCTTAAACAGACCTTTGAATTAAAAGGCAATATTAATCTCAACATTGATTCTGAAGATTACACTATGGGGTTTTAGGAGTGTGTCCTTATTTTTAGGATACCCACACTGCTTATGAAGGTCAGACCTATCTGGGTGGTGAAGACCCATGTCTGATTGATCAGGAAAAAATAGCATATGTATTAATAAGTAGAGGAGTATGACAAATGTTGTAGTATATTGACATTGTTGAAATTTGAGTATTAGGTACTGAATATTTTCCCCTCTAAAAAATAAATATGCTGAATTACTAACTCCAAGTATATGTTACTACAGAATGTGACTATATGAATCCCACTATTTCTGCAAGGGAATCCATTCCCAGACTGCCAAAGGATGCCTAAAAATATATATGATATTGAATGCTACATACATTGTGATTTTTTTCCTATACATGAATATCTGTGATAAAGTTAAAATTATGAATTAAGCATAATAACAGATTAACAACAATACTAATAATAAAATAAAATAATTGTAACTAAATTACAATAAAAGTTATGTGAATATGGTCTCTCCCTCTTTTAAAATATCTTATTATTGTATTTACAGATTTGTACTTTTTGGAAAAACCTTACAGCTTGTCTTTGGCATATCTAAATTGTCAGGATCACTCATCTTGTGTGTTGGACCATTAGTAAGTAAAATAAAGATTACTTGAATATAATCAGCACCATACCTTGGCAGTTCAATTTATAACAGAGAGAAATACAAAGTGATTAAAGGAAGTAGTATATTCAGAATGGATACACTGAAAAGAGTTGATTCATGTCCTGGGTAATACAGAATAATATGGGACATGATTTTATCACCCTGCTCATCAATTTAAAACTAATGGCTTCTGAGATTTTAGAAGTTGCCATTTAATATTTTTTTGGACTGCATGTAAATAAAACCATGGAAAGTGAAACTGAACAAGGAGAGACCATTTCTTCTTATCTGCATATTAGAAACAAAATTATTAAATGGCTAATTATGAGTTAAATGAGGTAAAAAGGGTAGTTTTTAATCCAGTCTAACCAGTGTCCTTATAAACGAAGATATTTGATGTGGGGAAAAAGGCACACTCATATATTGCTGGTGGGACTGCAAATTGGTGCAACCAATATGGAAAGCAGTATGGAGATTCCTTGGAAAACTTGGAATGGAACCACCATTTGACCCAGCTATCCCACTCCTTGGTTTATATCCAAAGGACTTAAAAACAGTATACTACAGGGACACAGCCACATCAATGTTTATAGCAGCACAATTCACAATAACTAAATGGTGGAACCAAATTAGATGCCCTTCAATAGATGAATGGATAAAGAAACTGTGGTATGTATACACAATGGAATATTACTCAGCATTAAAAGAGAATAAAATCATGGCATTTGTGGGTAAACAGAGTTGGAAAATATGCTAAGTGAAGTAAGCCAATCCCCAAAAACCAAAGGCCAAAGAATGTTTTCTCTGGTATGTGGATGCTGATCCATAATGGGGTTGGGAAGGGAACATGGGAGGAATTGAGAAACTTTGGATAGGGCCAAGGGGAGGGAGGGGATGAGAGGGGGCATAGGGGTAGGTAAGATGGTGGAATGAGATGGACATCATTACTCTAAGTACATGTATGAAGACTCGAATGGTGTGATTCTACTTTGTATATAACCAGAGATGTGAAAACTTGTGCTCTTATGTGTGTAATATGAATTAAAATGTATTCTGCTGCCATGTATAACAAAGTAGAATAAATAAATATTTTTTTTAAAAAAAGAGGCTATTTGGATATATTAAGACACCCAAGGGACCTTGACACACAGTGAAAAGACCCTGCAAAAACATGGTGAATAGGTGATCAATTGCAATCCAAAGACAGAGACCTCAGAGTAAACCAAACTTCCTGCAATACCTCAGTGTTGGACCTCCACCACAGTGTGGACCTCAAGTATCTACAACTGTAAGAAAGCAAATTTGGATCATTGAAGTCACCTAGTCTGTGATATTTTGTTATAAACCCTTGCAAACCAGTAACAAACTGATGTATATAAAATACATAAGCATTCTTTTTTAACATATATTATCTTAAAGTTATCAAGGTATGATTTATTCACAGATCCTAAACAAATAGTTTCATAGTGTTATGATTTAGATGTTAGGTGTCCCCTCAAAGCTCATTGTGAAACAATGTCAGAAAATTTAGAGGTGAAATGATTGGATTATGAGAGGTTTAGCATAATCGGTAAATTAATACCCTGATAAGAAATAACTGGGTGGTAACTATAGAAAATCAGGGTGTGGCTGGAGGAGGTGGGTCATTGTGGGTGTACCTTGGGGGTATATATTTTGTCCCTTTTGAGAGGAGCTCGCTCTCTCTCTCTCTCTCTCTCTCTCTCTCTCTGTCTCTCTTTCCTGGTATGATGTCTTGAGCTCCTTCCCTCTGCCACATGCTTCTGACACAATGTTTAGCCTTACCTTGAGCCCTGAGGAATGGATTTGGCTGTCTGTATACTGAGACCTCTGAAACCATGATCCCCCAAATAAACTTTGCCTCCTCTTTGTTGTTCTTATTAGGTCTTTTAGTCACAACAGCCAAAAAGCTGACTAAAACAATGAGCTTTGATATATATTGATCCTTTTTAATCAAAGACCTTACTTCATAAGCTTTCCTGCATTTCTTTTTTTTTCATTTAGGAATATTATCTAACCTCTTTCCATATCTAATTAATTCATTTTTATTATTGTTGTTAATATTAATTTTGATTGACAGCTCATAATTGTACATACTTATGGAATACAAAGTGGTATTTTGACATATGTATACAATGCGGAATGATTAAATCAAGCTAATTCACATATCCACCACTTCACTTACCTATCATTTTTATATGGTGAGGCATTTCAAATTTACTGTTAGTTGTTTTGAGATATATATTATTATTCACTATAGTACCTGCTTCTCAATAGATTTCAGAAACTATTACTCCTGTCTATTTGAAACATTATACCCTATGATTAGGAAATTGCCATTCCTTCCCTTCCAGCCCCTACCTACTTCTTATAACTATCATTCTACTTTCTCCTTTGAGTTAATTCTTTTATTCTTTTTTAGATTCCATGTATAAAGTGAGAGTATGTGAGATGATTTTTTTCAGTACCTTGCTTACTTCATTTACCATAATGTATTCCAGATTCATTTCTGTTATCCCAAAAGACAGAATTCCCCTCTTTGTAAGTATTAATATTAATATTAATATTGACTAGTATTCCTTTGTGGTATAGGAACAATATACATATATAATATGTATACTATAATATATGGTATAATATATATTACATATATGTAATTTTTAAATATTGAAATTTTATATATATATATATATATATATATATATATATATATATATATATATATCACATTTTCTTTACTCACTCATCCACTGATGGGAACTTATGTTGATTCTATATCTTTACTAGTATGAATAATGCTGAAATAAATACAGTGGCTCAGAAAATTCTTCACACACTGATGTAAATCCCTTCAAACATATACCCAGGAGTGGGATTATGGATCACATGGTAGAGGAAAGCAATCAGTAAAATTACAAAGCAGCTCACAGAGTGGGAGAAAAAATTTATAAACCACACATCTGATGAGGGCTTAATGTAGAAGGAGCTCAAACAACTCAAGAGCAAGAAAATAACCAATCCTATTTAAAAACAGGCAAAGATACAAATTAAAATGTAATGAAATACCTCCTTACATTATTTAGACTGTCTTTTGTCAAAAAGATGAAAAATAAGTATTGGAGAAAATGGGGGAAGGAGCAAAATCTTATACATCATTGGTGGAAATGTAAATGTACAGTCACCAGGAAAAGTGATATGGAGAGGCCTCAAAAAACTAAACATTGAACTATTATACAGGCATTCTTTTATCATTCTTGTAACTTTTATAAAAGTTTGAAATTATTTTTTAAATATTGAAATAAGCATAAAATAAAATAAACAAGAAAAAGCATTTATATATTTTTTAGAAATCTATGACTGAACAGACTCATTATGCATTGTTAAATAATGATTATTTCTGGGGAATAAATTAATAAAAATGAGAGGAAAAGAAAACATTTTCTTTGACCTTATGTACTTTTGTAATTTCCAGACTTCTTTTTTTTACAAAGAGAATGCATGCTATATAAATATGTATATAGCTCAATAAAAGCCCTCTACAGAGGTCAGCAACCCAGAAGAAGACCTACCGTATATTGGTATTTTAGGTGAAGTTAAGGCACAACCAGCCTATCCCTTCTTTGTCCACACACTCTAAAATTCCATGAAAAAAGTATAGGGCAGCACCTATGTTATGCCACACACATGTGAAAAAGGAATTATTGAGAAAAATGTAAAATGCAACTGATTATATTAAGAGAAACACCAAGAAGGCAGTAGAAGAGTTGAAAGATAACATAAAGAAAAATATCCAGAATATAGACCTAAAAGTGACCGCAAACAAAAACAAGGGCAGAACTAAAGTGAAATTTAAGATGTATAGGGTGCCACTGTAGAATCTTCAGTCTAATAAGAGTTGGGGAAAAAGAAAATTAGGGAGAAGGCAGAAAAGGGATAGAGGACAATGAAGAGCAAATGAAATGAAGGAAAGACGTTGACGTTAATCACTGTAAATGTAGAAAAGAATTTCCTACACTAGGGAAAGATGTTAATTTTCAACCATTTTAACTATTTAAATTTTTGTGCATTTTTTTTAAATTCACTGTATGTACTCTGAAAATATAACACTATATTTTTCAGTATACTGCTTTAAAATAAAAACTTTTTTAAACATAGCTCCAAAATTATTTCCCCTAAATATAATAATTTTTTCCATGTAAACTTATTCTACATCAATATAAAATTTCTCAACTGTCTCAATATATTATTCATATACACATACACACAGAGAGTCAATTTTCATTATTCACTGTAGTTATGTTCTTTCTATAAAGTCACTGTAAACACTGAATTATCAAATTGTACATTTTTGCTATTGCTCATACAGGAAATACAATGTTAGCTTCCCCCTTAGTCTGTGACCACCTTTTCTTCAAGTGAAACACTATTTGCATTATATGGTTAGTTTGCAAATGTCGTTGCAAAACAAACCAGTCTTGCCAGCATCAGAAACCTGCTTTCCCATATACATATTTTTCCATATTACACTTAGCAGGTTTTCTTGTTGTTCAGTTCTCCTGTAGCCTTCTGATGTGCAGAACTTATGTCACCTTCAAATGTAACATTTTCACATCCCCTTTTGCCATGTTTATGCCAGTCAGCACTCTCCAAAGGATTTCACACTCTCCTCACTGTTTCATTGGTCATCTTTCAGAACTTCACAAACTTAGCCACATGGCCGTCTTTCTCTAGCTTTGTCATGCACTTTGGGTATTAATTTAGCACTTTCCAGAGCAGCCTCAAGTACAGATCAGCAAGATTCCTCTTCCTCTTTCTGGGTAGACCATATTCTTAGATCATTAACACTACACTCAAAACCAACAGCATTATAACTTATGCCTGAATGAAACATATCTAAAAGAAGGTTATCTAACACACATCTTTCCTCTGTAAGGCACATCAAATTTTTCTTGTACTTCAGAACAGTAGACAGTGCTTCAGTACTACACTTGAAGGCATAAAACGTAAAAAATGTGGCACTCATTTGACCACAAAAAGGGAGCTTGTTTTATGGTATAAGAGTTTAAATAAGGCAGAGCACAGCTGCCTTCAGTGACCACTAAGCTGGAGTACAGAGTATGGCTCAAAGATTCTGCAGGTCTTTCACTTGTCTGTAAATGACAAGAAATATTCCAAGTATTGAGTATTGACTTGGGGATTACAAAAAACTTAGCAGGTAGATATATTTGCAAATATGAAGTCTGCTAATGATAAGGATTGGTCGAGTGTATGCATGCCTTTGGGTCAAGTTACAATATGGCATGGTGTTGAGTACTTGAAAAAATAATTGTAAGATTTAAATGATATGGGGCAGCGTTTAGTCTGCACATTTCAAATTATAATATTTAATTCTTTAAATGAGTGATGATTGAGAGAGACCAGTTGGAGAAAAGGTTAAGAGATCAACAGTTCTCATTTAGTCTAATTAGGATTCAAGACAATTTATCTAAGTTAGTGGATCAGACATATAAGCTAAATTACATTATCATAGCATATTCCATTTTCAGCAACAACTGTTTAGATAATTTGACCAATTTTAACCAATTAAACATGTTGAATAAAATGTACTTTAAAAAATGTTCTTGGGCTGTGGTTGTGGCTCAGTGGAAGAACACTTGCATCACACATGTGAGGCACTGGGTTCGATCCTCAGCACCACATAAAAATAAATAAATAAGTAAAATAAAGGTATAGAAAAACAATGTTTCTATACCCAACAATGAATTGGAAGGAAACATAAGAAATCTTTAGAATCCACAGACTAAACGAAGGCAAGAACCTAATACAGGTAATCAGGTCTGCAAGGTTGCCTGGGGCCTTCAGATAATTTGTTAATTTCTGGTGAGCTATTGCACAGTATGGTGACCAGGAATAACAATCATGCGGTTTTCATTTCAAATCATTATAAGAAAGGATTTTGAAAGTCTTTGTCATAAAGAAATAACAAATGTTTGAGGAGATAAGTAAATTTATACTGTTAAAAATATTATACAATGTATACATGTATGGAAATATTACCTGGTACTCCATTGATATGTCTAAGTTCTATGTTTTTATATGTCATTTCAAATAAATTTTAAAGGTAAAATATAAATTAATTAATTTAAAATAAAGCAAGCAACTTTGGTAAACTTTGACTATTATCTTCAAAATCATAGAAGAAATGGTATTGACTCCAGTGCTAAGGAAAATGGGCTATGTAAAAATATGTGCCACCACTGACATGCACAAAAAATGTTCATGATAACTTTATTCATAAGAGTCAAAAGCTTGGAAAAAATCCAAAGTCTATTAATAAATCCAATAATTCAAAGGTTTAGTGCCATGAATACTACAAAGCAATAAAAAAATGAACATAATGGTGAACGTTAAGAAAGATTTAAAGCCCACATAACTCCACTTATAAGAAATTCCAGAAAGGGATCTATGATGGTAGGAGTCAGAATAGTGATAGTTCTGGGGATTAGTTTTGACAGAGAAGGAGCAAGAGTGAAAAAAGACTAAAGTACAAAATATGTAAATACATCCTTAAAGGAAATAAGAAGGCAGTAGAAGAGTTGGAAGATAAAGAGATAAAGAGAAAGTAGAGAAGAAAAGAGGCAAATGCAATACAGACTGGGAAAAGTCAATAACAAATAAATGTATCAAAATATAATCAAGATCATTAAAATTCCAGGAAATTAAAATTAAAAATCTGCTACAATACAGATGAGCCTTAAGAACACTGAGCTAAGTGAAATACGTTCATTTTACAACCTGCTAACAGATTCAGATCTGTAGTTTGGAAATACATTACTTTGAAAGTTGAATTCTTAGATCCCAAGGTGGCTACATCTTCTGTACCATGTAATGACAAAATGTTCTTAAAGGTATAGAGAACAATCTGTACTCCCATCAAAAGTGTACAAATCCTTTGATTCAGGTGATTTCTCACATTTATGTATTGTAATTTTCTGCAAGAAATGGAGGTATCGCATCTCAGTTTTTATGGTTTTTTTTTTTTTTTGTTGTTGTTGTTGTTGTTGTTTTTGGTACTGGGGACTGAACTCAAGGGTTCTAAAACACTGAGTTACTTCCCCAGTCCTTTTATTTTTTTATTTTGAGACAGGGTCTTGCTAAGTTGCTGGGGCTGGTTTTGAAGTTGTGATCCTCCTGCCTCAGCCTCCCAAGTTTCTAAGATTACAAGAGAGTACCACCATGTCCAACAGACAATAATTTTTAAAATTTTTAATCATGGTAACATACACATGAATCTCATCATTTTAACAATGTCTAAGTCTATAATTAAGTGGCATTAAGTACATTTGCATTAAACACTAACACCCTACTCTCCCCTTTCTGGCAGCCCCAGCAACCATCATTCTGCTTTCTGTCTCTATGAATTTAACTAACCTGAGCCCTCATGTAAGTGGAATCATATCTTATTGTTTTTGTGACACAATAAAAAAAGTAAAGGAATAACAAGCATATAATGCAGGATAGGAGTTATTTCTGAAGGGATTAGAAAAAAGTAGGATTTAATATAGAAGATTAATGCTGCACATTACACATACTTCATATATTTTCTTTTGATTTTATTCATTATTCAGTTAAAAAGAGATTTCAAGGAAATATTAACATGGTCACTGAGGGAAAATTAAAGTAAAATCACTAAAAATGGAATGAGAAAGAAAAAAAAGCATGGGAGAGAGACGAATTTACACAAGCTAAAATTTTAATCTTCTAGCAATGAATGAATACTCTCTAATCACAGTAAATTAGGAAATATGGAGGAATGAGGATTTCTGTTTCTAGATGTAGCAAAAAGTTCTAGAACAAAAAGCATAAAGAGTTATAAAGGTGGTTATTTCTGATTTACTGGACTGGGGATGGGGAATTTGAACTGGAGAATTTTCTGAAATTATATACCCTTCTATTATTTTTAAACCTTCTTCACGTATATTATGTACATATAATATAGTATGAATAATATATAATAATATTTAATATATTAATACATAATTACTTGCATATATACTCTTTCTATATATTATACATTATCATTATTAAAAGTTTAAATATAAATGAGCATCTTAATAAGTGCTTAGGTTTAAAACAAACTTACATTAGACATTGAATGCTCGTACTTAATCTCTAAGCTTGCAGTAACTGAATCTCTAATAGAAACTCCTTGCAGATGGAGGTCTTAATAACTATATCTACTCTTGGTGTACTGGACTGTCCAATTTATCCTCCCAATAGGAATCTCTATCCTCCTGCCAAGAGATCTCCTTTCCAAAATCTCACCTCTGCCTGACTAGGACAGTATAGCTCTTTAAGGCACAAATCAAATGCTGCTTTATCTACATACATTTCCCTGCTATGCCCACGTG
Organism: Marmota marmota marmota; assembly: GCF_001458135.2. Taxonomy (NCBI): domain Eukaryota; kingdom Metazoa; phylum Chordata; class Mammalia; order Rodentia; family Sciuridae; genus Marmota; species Marmota marmota. Next base: position 4,696,461 of record NW_026000243.1, on the reverse strand, counting down.
GATGTGAACTCTTTCTCCTTTATATATCGGACACCTCCTTGCTACCTCTTTTTGGAGATGTTTCACTTTCTAATTAAAATTTTTAAAATAAAAAAATCAATGTAAGTGTTATTGAAGTCTATGTTTAAGTGATTCTTGATTAACCCCCAATTTTCTTATACTATGTATTGTCCATTTAGGGAAACTCAAAAGAGTTTTGCAAAATTAATAAATCATTCAGGCATGTTGGCTACTCAGGGTATTTTTCCAAACATTACTTTGAAAGCCATAATTATAAAAGAAATACAGAATGCATATACATAATGATATTCACATGGCACACAAATATGTGTACATATTAATGTGTGCATATATCTCTCTGTATGGATATATATAAACAGATATATACAAACACTTATGCACATTCATAAATGTGTGTGTGTGTGTGTGTGTACATTAACTGACAATCACAGAGTTTCAATAGGGACCTTTCCATGAGTAAAGAATATGGAAGCTGGGCATGGTGGCACACACCTATAATCCTAGTGGCTCAGGAGGCTTAGGCAGGAGGATCTCAAGTTCAAAGTCAGTCTCAGCAACTTAGTGAAGCTCTAAACAACTTAGAAAGATCCTGTCTCTAATTTTTTTTTAAAAGTAAAATCAAAAGTGTTGGGGATGTGGCTCAGTGGTTAAGCACCTCTGGATTCAATCTCTGGTACCAAAAAACAAAGAATGTGGAAACAACTCTTTCTCTATAAGGAAAGTTCAGGAGGATTAAATAAATGGAGATCAATATGACTTGCACAAGATTCTTAAAACTTTTTTTTGCATTATATTTGTTAAAATAGACATCAGATATTTTCCCTATTGTAGAATAATGCTCTGGAGGTTCACAGAACAGAATGCCTACAGGTTGTATAAAAGAAACACTGTGATCAGTAAAAGAAAATGCAGTGCTGACCACTTTCAAAAGCAAGAAAAGTTATTTATTCTCTTGAAAAACAGGCTACAGAGAGAATTGTCAAATACCTCGTTTTCCAAGAATCAAAAAGCATATCATACAACATATTTTGATAATTCACATCTATGTTCAAACACGTTCTCTTAAAAACAAATAACCAAAAAAAAAATCTCTTATTGCCTCACATTCTTCTTGTGCCCTTGTCCAGTTAAAGAACACTCCCCAATGCACTCTCTCAAACTACTGGTTTATCTCTCCTCCTCTCCTGTCTTCAGTGCTTTCTATATAGATTTTCTGCCTACCCCTTCAGAAGGAACAGCTTTTTCCAGCTAACTGCACCTCAGTACGACTCATTGCAGTGGCCAGTGCTGGGGATACTCACGTATCAATCAGCGCCTGTATTAGCTTTGCAACTGTTGTGACCAATACACCCAACAAAAACAACAGAGAGAAGGAAAAGCTTATTTCAGCTCATGGTTTTAGAGGGACAGTTCATGGTCAGCTGACTCCATTGCTCTGGGCCCAAGATGAGGCAGAACATCATGGCAGAAGAGCATGACAGAGGAAAGCAGCTAAGGACGTGGTATCCAGGAAACAGAGTCCAATTGCAAGGAGCCAGGGCTAATGTAATGCCCAAGGGCACACCCTCAGTGACCTACTTTCTCCAGCCACACCCAACCTGCCCACCATTACCACCTATTACCCATTCAAATTATTAATTCATCAAATGGGTCTCTCCTTCTTGGCTGCCAGGAGCTGAACAGCCTTCCTCGACCATGCCCATTATGTTCTGCCTCACCTTAGGGCCACAGCAATGGAGCCAGCCAATCGTGGACTGAGACCACTAAAACCATGAGCCAAAATAAATATTTCCTTCTCTAAGTCGTTCTTGTTAGGTATTTTTCTCACAGTATGAAAAACTAACACAGAAGGTCCTAGAAGCCAAGCAAAGCAGCCTTCCCAATGGAGTTGTCCGCTGTGTCAAAAAGTGCTGTATGAGGTGTCCCCTGAAAACTCCTATGTGAGACAATGCAGAAATGTTCAGAGGTGAAATGATTAGAACATGGTAACCTAACTACTGATCCATTTGATGGTTGATTGACTGATGAAGTCAGAACCCTCCCAATCCAATCTTTGCCTAAATGCCTCATCTCTGAAACTTACTGCACTGGGAACCACATTTTCAGCTCCTGAGCTTTTTAGCGGACATTTCATATCCCAACCAGGACACCTACTGTCCCTTAATGATGTTCTCCCTCCTTATCTCCCTCTTTTCACCTCCCCAACCTCAAATCTCCCTCAGACCTCATTTGTTAACTCTTTTTCAATCACAAGAATATGTCAGGTGGTCTCAGCCTGTCTCATCAGTTCTGAGGAAGGGCGGGGGTATTTATCCTCTGCTGATGTTATAATTTAGGACTTCTGTTTTCAGACACCATACATCTGCCAACATTCCACTAGAGGAAGGGATGCTGTGGGGGAATTATTCTGCCACTCCTTACTTGTGGGGTGTCTGGAGTTGCTGCCCCCCTGGACTGGAATCTGCAAATACACCCAGTGGCCCTCTGCTCACTGCTGCCCCAAATGGGTTTTAGTGATTATTTCTTTTCTTCATCCCCTTTTGGTCTAAGGAAAATGGTAGACCACAATGCCACTAGCATTGGTGTAATACATTGTCCTACTCTGTAAAGACCCAACTGTAAATATTTTGTTATACCATCCTCACATCACTCAGTTTAAGTGTGACAATTATTTTCTATGGAGGAACTGACTGATGCATCTAGACTGATGTTCAAGGTAATTCATATTCAATGGTGTATACTATGTTTATTACATGAATGCACCAAAATTATACAGAGAACTGTTAAAGTATTTTTATTTCTTTTCTATTTTTTTAGAAATTTTTTTAAAAAAATCAAAGATCCTATTGTAAATAATGGTGATTGTTTTTGTAAATTATTCCTATACATATGCAAAGTTTTCTCTAAACTATATATCCAGTAGTACAACTCCTGGCTTATAAAGAATATACAGTATTATTTTTTATTATTGTTTTAAGATTGCATCTAACCACTTTACAAATAGCTGTGTCTATTTACAATCCCACCAGCTGAGAGATAGCTTTCAATATTGCTCTGCAAGGTCATAAATATCGATACTGAGAGACTTTAATTTTCAATGACTATCTAGTTTCAAATTATGTCATTATGGTTTTAATTTTCATTTTCTTCTTTTACTAAAGCAGTGAGTATTTTGTATACATAAGGAGGCTATTTGTATTTCCATTCTAATAGTTTTTGTTTGTTTTTTTTTTGTATTTTAAGATTATTTTCTATTGGGTTGGCTTCCTTTTAAATACTTTACCCTGAGAAATGACATAACTATTCTGTGTAGGAGCCATTTGTCACTGACATGCGGGAAAGAGTTTCTCCTAGATTTTGGCTTGCGTTTTTACTCTTTTTATGGTATCTTTTGATGAATAGAAGTCTTTACCTTTAATGAAGTTAAATGTGTCTGTGTTGTTGTATGATCACTTTTTGTTTGTTTGTTTGTTTTTAATTATCTATGGACCTTATTTTATTTATTTATATTTGGTGTTGAGAATCAAACCCAGTGCCTCACACATGTGAGGCAAATGTTCTACCGCTGATCCACAATCCCAGCCCTTATGGTTGTTCTGAGAACTTATTTACAATACCCTGCCTATCTAAGATCATTAAAGTAGCCCCTTAGAATTTTCTTTTAAATTTTTACAGTTTTGCTTTTCATATCACAGTCCTCAATTCATCTGCATTTAAAAAAATAATCAAATTATCCATCTATGTAGGTACCCCCATCAGATTCTCAGCTGTGCTGTGTCATTTCTATTCTGTTTAGGTCCCCCCCCTCCGCCCCCCGAGCATGAGTCTGTTTCTCTATTCTGTTCCATTGCCAACCTCTCTGCAATTCTGAACAACCCATGGTAAATTGTGGTATGGGAGGGAACTAATAGTTTTCTTTTTCAGAATTAAATCTTGGCACTTCATTCTTTGAATAAATTTTAGAAAGAAATTACCTTGTCCAGCTTCATAAAGAGATCAGTGGGAATTGTATTCAACTTATGGGTCAATTGGGGATAAATTTCTATTTTTATTATTGATTCCTTTTCTAACATCTTTCTCTAGCATTTTTTTTCTACTGAGGACTTCTTTAATATCTTTCAAAGATATAATTTTCTAATAATTTTCACATTAACTTTAGAAACATTTACTTTTAGGTTGCCTGCACTTTTATTAGATTAATCCTTAGGCTTCTTAAATTTTTATTGCCTTTTGTAAAATTTTCTGCTCAGATAAATGGTATATGGACTATTATTTTGCTTCTGAAATTAAATAGGTCAAAATTGCTCAATTAGTTTATTAACTCAAGTTATTTATTTATTTACTGGTTTGTTTTGGTTCACTTACTTCGGTTTTAGTTGCTGTTATTTGGTTGTTGGCTTTAATTTAGTTGGAAGATAATCACATCACTGTGAATAATGTCATCTTTTTTTTCTTACCTTTCTAATTCTTAAAACATATTATCTTTTATTTTTGTTTATTAGAAGCCTTTCTATGATGTTAAATAGAAGTGATAATATTGGGCATTCTTACCTCCTTCCTGTATTTCAAGAGGAAAAAATGCTTTCGATGTTTCACAATTGCTTATGATTTGCTTTTGTTAATTAAAAAAAAAAAGAACATTTAGTCAACTGAAAAATTCCTTGTAAGCCTTAGTTGCTATTTTTTTAAATCATGAATGCAGGCTGATTTTATCTAATATTCCACATCTTTGAAGTCATCTGTGATTTTCTTCTATCATCTAGTAATGGATGAATTTTGTGACAGTGTCTAGACTTGAGGTGACACTGCATTCCTCAAACAAATCCAACTTACTTTTTTTATACATTACTGGATTTAGTTTGCTAATATTTTTTGAAGATTTTTGTATCTCTGTTGTTGAATGAGATTGATAAGTTTTACAATTTTTTTCTCCTTGCAATGTATTCTTTCTAGAGTTAAAATATAGGTCAGTAACTGAGCATCCCCTTTTTCTTTGTTCTTAAAAGAGTATTAAAATAAGATTATCTGTTTCTTACCTTAGAAGTTATTTTTTTCTACTGATTAATTTATTTGCACTCACATGTTTTATTTAATTTTAACTGGTTTTGATAATTTTCTACTAAGAATTTAGCCTTTTTGCCTTTATTTTCTGTTTTTGCACCTATTTCTACATTTTTTCTTTAACTTCTGTTGCATCTGTCCTTATATAAATTTCTTCTAAAAATTTCTACTACTGGTCATTTGTGTCTTTACTTTTTAAATTTTTATTAGTCCTACTGGATATTTGTTCATTTCATTATATTAGACTTAGCAAAGTTCCAAATTTTGGCAAAGTAGGCCCTGGCCATTTTGCCATATTTTCAGTATGATTAATTTCTGTTTTTAACTTTAATCTGTATCTCTTTGGTTTATTCTTTTGTCATTTATCTCTATCTTCTTCAATTGGTCTCTTTGTCCATTATTCTGCATGTTCCTATTTGCTATTATAAATATTTATTTTTTATTTATTAATTTATTCTAATTTGTAATGCAGAATGCAATTCATTTCATATTACACATTTGGAGCGCAATTTTTCAAGATACTGATTGTACACAAAGTATTTTCACACCATTTGTGTCTTATACATGTACTTAGTGTAATGATGTCTAACTCATTGCACCATCATTCCTGCCTCTTTCCCCCTTTGCTTCCTTCCTTCCTCTTTGCCCTATCCAAAGTTCCTCCATTCCTCCCATGCTCCCCAACCCCCATTGTCATTATGAATCAGCATCCTCATATCAAAGAAAACATTCAGCATTTGGTTTTATGGGATTGGCTTGCTTCACTTAGCATTATGTTCTCCAACTTCATCCATTTGCCTGTAAATTCCATGATTTTATTCTCTTTTAATGCTGAGTAATGTTCCATTGTGTGTATATACCAAAGTTTCCCTATCCATTTATCTACTGAAGCGCATCTAGGTTAGTTCCATAATTTGGCTATTGTGAATTGTGCTGCTATAAACATTGATATGGCTGTGTCCCTGTAGTATGCTGTTTTTAAATCCTTTGGGTATAGATTAAGGAGTGGGAAAGCTGGGTCAAATGGTGGTTCCATTCCCAGATTTCCAGGGAATCTCCATGCTGCTTTCCAGATTGGCTGCACCAATTTGCAGTCTCACCAGCAATGCATGAGTGTGCCTTCTTCCCCACATCCTCATCAACATTTATTGTTGTTTATATTCTTGATAGCTGCCATTCTGACAAGTGAGATGAAATCTTAGAATAGTTGTGATTTGCATTTCTCTAATTGCTATAGATGTTGAACATTCTTTCATGTTTGTTGATTGATTATATACTCTCTTCTGAGAAGTATCTGTTCAATTCCTTGGCCCATTTATTGATTGAGATATTTGTGGGTTTTTTTTTTTTTTTGGTGTTAAGGTGTTTGAGTGCTTCATATATCCTAGAGATTAGTGCTCTTTCTGATATGTATGTGATAAAGATTTGCTCCCATTCTATAGGCTTTCTATTCACCTCACTTATTGTTTCTTTTGCTGAGAAGAAGGTTTTTAGTTTGAAACCATCCCATTAATTGATTCTTGATTTAATTCTTGAACCATAGAAGTCTTATTAGGGAAGTTGGGGCCTAATCCAACATGATGGAGATTTGGGTCTACTTTTTCTTCTATTACGTGCAAGGTTTCTGATTTAATTCCTAGGCCCTTGATCCACTTTGAGTTGGGTTTTGTGCATGGTGAGAGATAGATGTTCAATTTCATTTTGTTACATGTAGATTTCCAGTATTCCAAGCACCATTTGTTGAAGAGGCTATCTTTTCTCCAATGTACATTTTTGGCACCTTTATCTAATATAAGATAACTGAACTTGTGTGGGTTAGACTCTGTGTCCTCTATTCTGTACCATGGTCAATACCATGCTGTTTTTGTTACTATTGCTCTGTAGTATAGTTTTAGGTCTGGAATAGTAATGCCACCAGCTTTACTCTTCTTGCTAAGGATTGATTTGGCTATTCTGGGTCTCTTATTTTTCCAGATGAATTTCATGTTTGCTTTTCCTATTTCTATAAAGAATGCCACTGGAATTTTGATTGGGATTGCATTGAATCTGTATAGTGCTTTTGTTAGTATGGTCATTTCAACAATATTAATTCTGCCTATCGAAGAACAAAATATATCTCTTCATCTTCTAAGGTCTTCTTTAATTTCTTTCTTTAGTGTGTTGTAGTTTTCAGTGTAGAAGTCTTTCACCTCTTTTGTTAAATTTATTCCCAAGTATTTTATTTTTTGAGGCTATTGTAAATGAGGTGGTTTTCCTAATTTTATTTTCAAAAGATAGTGCATCATGATCAAGTAGTGTTCATCCCAGGAATGCAAGGTTGGTTCAACATATGGAAATCAATAAATGTGATTCATCATATTAATAGACTTTAAAAGAAGAACCATATGATCATTTCAATAGATACATAAAAAGCATTTGATAAAATATAGCATCCCTTTATGTTCAAAATCCTAGAAAAAGTAGGGATAACAGGAATATACTTCAACATTGTAAATACTATCTATGTTAAGCCCCAGGCCAACATCATTCTAAATGGAGAAAACTTGAAAGCATTCCCTTTAAAATCTGGAACAAGACAGGGATGCCCTCTGTCACCACTTCTATTTAACATAGTTCTTGAACTCTAGCCAGAGCAATCAGACAGATGAAAGAAATTAAAGGGACATAGATAGAAAAATAAGAACTCGAATTATCACTATTTTCACACAATATGATTCTATACCTAGAAGACCCAAAACATTACACTAGAAATCTCCTAGAACTAATAATGAATTCAGCAAAGTAGCTTGATATAAAATCAACACCCATAAATCAAAGGCACAAATATTTAAACTTAAACATTTTAAATTGTCATCTTAGCAGAAATGCCTAAATTTTGTAGGTAGTGTTTCATGATCATTTTGCTCCATGTTTCCAATTTCCAAAGTTTTCTACTTTAAGTAATAAATTGTTTTTATGGCATGTTTTAAAAATTTCTATTTAAAAATTATTATTTTTTTTAAATTAACCTTTCTAGTTCAGGCAGTTATGAAATTGATGATCTGCATAATAGTCATTTTTATATTTATTTCATTTTAAATTTTTTGTTTGTTTATTGATACTGAGGATCAAACCCAGGGGAAGTTTACCACTAATCTACATTTCCAGCACCTTCCCTTTTATTTATTTATTTATTTATTTCAGACAGGGTCTTGCTAAGTTGCTGAGGCTGGCCTCGAATTTGTGATGGTCTCCCCAGTCACAGAAGTTACTGACATGTGTCACCAATTCCAGTGTAATTCTTCAATTTAAAAAAAAAATTCCATGCAATTTGATAAGAAAGTATATTCTCCCATTTTGGGTGCAATCTTATATTTAGCAATCTCTTTTCCACCCCTACATATTCTACATCCTTCTGACTTATTGTTTGTTTGGTTTATTGATTTCTGAGATGGGTATGTTACAAACTTTGGGATAATTGTTAATTTATCACTTCCTTCTGGCAATTCTGTGACCTATTGCTTTGAAAACACAAAACTGCTATTTTTACATATAAGGTCAGAATTTTCCTGATGGATTTTTAACTTTAATCATTACAAAATAACTCTATCTGAAGTAATGCTTTTTGGGACACATTCTGTTTACTTCATATTAATAAAGCAGGAACTTCCTTCACTTTGTTATATTTTTCTGTTTTCTTTTTCACTCTATTATTATATGCAACACATATGCAATCTTACATTTTCCATATGTCACTCTGAGACTTATACACTTGAATTTTTTAAAATCTACTCTGAAAAGAATAGCCTTTTAATTGAAATTACATCTGAACACATTAAGTGTGATTACTAATGTGATTACTAGATTCAAAATAATTTAGACCCTCTTATTTTATTCTTTATATTTATGTTTATTTTTCTGTATTCTCCCTCCCCTCAATTTTTGTCATCATCAGAATGGAAGGCTTTGTTTGTTTTTCTTGTCCTTTTTGTTTGTAAATTTAACATTTATTTTTTACTTCTGTAGTAGTTACCCTAGTAATTTTAACAAACATATTCACCTTGACCTCTATATATTTATTCTCTAGTATCTAAGTTTTATTTTATCTGTATGATTATTTTTAATTTTCATCATGCTGGACATTAATATCCATGTTTGTTAATACCTTGTCATACTTTTTGCATCAATACCATTTTTGTAAAGTTACTTCTCTCTAAAGCAAATTACTTATACGTCCATATTCGAATAGAGTCTGTTATTGATAAAAAAAAAAAACAACTTTGTTTTTATCTGAAAATACATTTGCTTTGTTCTCATCTGTAAGGAGAGGTTTCTGGTTGTCAGTACTTACTCTCAACTTCTGAAAATGTTTCACTCCTCCCTGGTTCCACTGTTGCTATATATTTCTTATCCCTTGGGAGGGAATCTTTTGGGAAATGCATTCTAAGTTTTCAAGATACATTCTTCTGTTGTGCATGTTCACATTAAAGATACTAGCTTTTCATATACTCTTTACCCTGGCATCCATTAGTCTTCCTACATCTGAAGATCTATATCTTTGATTAATTATAAACAATTTTCTGTTTTTTTCCCTTTAAAATACTTTTTCTTTCCAATTCTCTTAATTGTTTCCTAAGAACTGGCACCCTATCCTCTGTGTCTCTTCCTTTTTCATAACTTCCTTTTTTTGAAGTTTTGTGCTGTACTTTAAATTATTTTTAACTCCAGATTCTAGCAATAATTCCCTGATGCACTATTTAGCCTGGTCAGTAAACTTTTATTTCAATAATTATCTCTTTCCTCTCTCCAGTTATTATTTTTGGTTCTTTATCAACTCTGCTGGCTTATTTTAATTGTCCGCTTTTTCTCCTTGTATTTTAATAGCTCTTTTATTTATTATAGCATATGTGCTATATTTTATAGCTAGTCTTAGTACATCTGTGATGTTTTTACATCTGATTTTATGATTTGCTATTTCTAATGATTCTTTAAATAGAGACTTTTTTCTTTGTATGTTTTATGTCTCTTGACTCTTAGCCTCTTTCTTAGTACAACATCTATCCAAAACATTAAAAACTATATTTAAAGTTTCTTTAGAGAAGATTTGTTCTTTTTTCTTCTGTGAACAGGGAAATTCCTGATTCAGAAAAATTTTAGACTACAATTTTGTTTTGAGGTTTTGATGGATATTAATGTTTACACTGGATATCTAGTACATTCTATCAGAATATCAACTATCTGACTCTCATGAGTTCTTTCATTTAATTTTTTTATTTTTTTCTTTTTAATTATACTTAAGAGTAGAATTTAGTTTGACATTTTACACATACATTGAGTATAACTTTGCATTCTTGTGGTTGTACATAATTTGGAGTTTCTTAAGAGGGTTATGTCCAATTCATTCTACTGTCTTTCCTATTCCCTTACCCTCTCTTCCCTTCATTCCCCTTTGTCTAATCCAAAGTACTTCTATTCTTTCCCTCTGCACCCCTCCTACTGTGTGTTAGCAATTGCATATCAGAGAGAACATTTGGCCTTTGGTTTTTGGGGATTGGCTTATTTCATTTAGCATGACAGTCTCTAGTTCCATCCATTTACCAGCAAATGCCTTAATTTCATTCTTCTGTATTGCTGAGTAATATTTCATTTTGTATATATACCACATTTTCTTTATCCATTCATTTGTTAAAGGGTACCTACGTTGATTTCATAGCTTAGCTATTGCAAATTGAGCTGGTACAAACATTGATGTGGGCCAAGTCACTATAATATCCTAATTTTAAGTCCTGTGGTATAAACTGAGGAGTGATATCTGAGTCAAATGGTGGTTCCATTCCAGGTTTTCTGATTCTCCATACTGCTTTCCAGAGTGCTTGCATCAATTTTCAGTACTACCAACAATGTATGACTGTACCTTTTCCCCATATCCTCGCCAACATTTGATGTCACTTTTATTCTTGATTATTGCCATTCTGACTAGAGTGAGATGAAATCTTAGTGAAGTTTTAATTTGCATTTCTCTAATTGCTAAGGATGTTGAACTTTTTTATGTATTTGTTGAAAAATTGTAATTACTCTTCTGTGAAGTGCCCATTTATTGCCATTTATTGGTTACATTATTTGGTTTTGTTTTTTTTGATGTTAAGTTTTTTGAGTTTTTTATATATACTTGAGATTAATGCTCTATTGGCAAAGATTTTCTCCCATTCTGTAAGTTTTCTCTTTATGTTCTTGATTGTTTCCTTTGCTATTAAGAATTTTTTTTTAGTTTGATACCATCTCATTTGTTGAGGAATTTGGTTCCTAAACTGACGTGATGGAGAGTTGGGACTATCTCTTCTTCTATTAGGCTCAGGGTCTTTGGTCTAATGCCTAGGTCTTTGATCTACTTTCAGTTGCATTTTGTGTAGGATGAGAAATAGGGGTTAATTTCATTTTGCTACTAATTCATTTTCCAGTTTTTCCAGACCATTGTTGAAGAGGCTATCTTTTCTCCATTGTATGTTTATGGCACATGTGTGGGTGTGTCTGTGTGCCTTTCATCCTGTACCATTGGTCTATATACTTTTTGCATTGAAAACAATTACTTTTTAAAAGGACATCTCTAAGTTTTTCTGATACATGGTAAAATAAAACTAACTGTGAGTTTGGTGGTCATTGTTATTTTTTGGTTCTGGGATATGAACCCAGACACACTCAATACTGAGTTATATTGTCAGGGTTTTTTTTTTGTTTGTTTGTTTTGTTTTGTTTTTCTTTCTTTTTTTTTCTTTCCCTTTAAAAAAATTGTTTTGAGACAGGTCATACTAGTCTTCCCAGGCTGGTCTTGAACCATGATCCCCTGCCTCAACATCTGGGTCACTGAGATGACAGGCCTGTGCCACTTCTGTGCCTGGTTTGATCACTCTTTCAGGATTTGATCCTGTTTTCCATTTGGCTTGAATTTTTTAAGTTATAAAATAAGAAATTTACTTTGTTTATTTTTATTTTTTAAACCTCCCATTGTAAGGGCTAGGAGAACTGATCTATGCAGCTTGCATAATGGGAAGGGTCCCTCTGTGATGCTGCAGGAAACAAGAATTCAGAGGAATGCATGCAACTGAAATAGGATTTTGAACCCATTGAGGACATGACTCAATTCCCAAAAGCAAACTCTGATGCTTCAAATCAGGGGGAAAAAAAAGATATCAGAAAGCTAAGAAGATAGAAAGTGCTTCATTGCTTCATTTAGAAAGTAAGTTGCCCCAGCAAATCAAATTATTTATGAATCTGGTTTACACTTGTTGGATTTGCCAGGGCATATGGAAAGGCCAACCAGAGTCAGAGGGTCAGAAGGAGGGATAGACCCATATGACCTCCAAGGTTTCAGACACACCATGACTTTGCTTTTGTTCTTAAGGATTTATGACTTAGAGATAAAGAATGTTTTATCAAGAAAAGACTAAATTGAATAGTTGTACAATACAAACTAAATGAACAGAATGTCAGGGTCTCTCCTTTTCCCCCTTGACCTCTCTATTTTGGAGAATACCTCAAAGGTGAACACTTCATTCAGGTACAGAAAAAAATATATCTGCTAGTATATTTTATGACATTCTTTCAACAATTCTATTTTGCCTAAGTTTTATAATGCACATTTTGATACTCAGTAGTAAATATGTTCATTTATTTTTTCATTCATTGGCTTAACAATGTCAGATGTTTTCTGTGTGCTGCTTTCAGCCATGGGGTAGGAGATATGAACCAAAGAATAAAAATCTGCATTCTCATAGAATCAGAAAATAAACAAGTGAAGATCTAAATATACACCAGGTGGTGATAAAATGACATAAAGTAAAAATCAAAACAAAACCTAAAGCAATTAATGAATCAAATAGAACAGGACTACAGCCTGACTCAAACGGTGGCTATTTTAGGACAGAAGGTGGCATAAGCTTCTATGAAGAGGGGCATTTGGACCAGGATCTGGATGACATGAGGTAGAGAATCAGGCAAACATCCAGGTAGGTGACAGTGCACAGACCTCGAAACAGTACCTACTTTGACATATCTGAGAAGTAGTGTAAGAGCTGTCCAGTGGTGTGGACAGAATAGGGGGTCAGACTGGATAAGCTGGCAGAAGATACATGAAAAGTTCAGAGAGCAGACAGAAGTCAGATCACCCAAAGCTTTGTAGGCTCACTACAGAATCTGATTGTATTCTAAATGGAATGTGATGCCATCCTAGGGATTTAACCTCATGATTTGATTTACATTTCTGAAATATTACTCTGGCTTCTGTATTGAAAACAAAATAGAAGGGAGAAGACAAAGAACACCAGAAACCTGGAATGCTGCTACAGAATGTAGGCAAGAAACTTTGGTGGCTGTGCCCAAGAATAATAAATAAATAAACAGAACACATCTTAGAGCTGTGAGTATATTTTTTAGTAGAGTTCTATGATCAAAAAGACTTGGATTCCACTCTGAAAAGAAATTCTCAGATTGAGAAGGTAATTACAGCACAGACTAGAGATGTTTTCTAATATTTTATAGAATGAAAGTTTGGGGGGAGATGTCAATTCATTGCTGATAGTAAATTTTAGAAAGGATATTTTCTTTTAAAAAGAAGATGCAGCAAACATATAAATATATGCAAAAGAAATGCAAACATTGGTAGGCAAGTGCCATATATTTTCTTCTCAGTGGTTGAGATTTATCTTCTTTAAATGTCTAAAATTTATTGGGACAGTGTCTGTGTTCACCACAAGGTTTATAGGCAGTCATGCTGAGAGATTTTTGGGTTCCATGAATAAAATGAAACAAATAAGATGTGAATTTTATTGTGTTTTTGTTGTTGTTGTTTGTTTTTTTTTGGTCAATGGGAAATGTATTAAAAAAATGTATTTTGTCTTGGAAGGATCCATTGGGTAAATGGAGGAGTGTGACTAATTTAAATCCTGGGCTTTGATTCCAGTCCTATCTAGATTTGTTGCACACATCTTCTAAGTGTTGTAAACACATGGCACACAAATGACGGAGGTGGGAGATGGGAATCGAACCTTGGTTCAGCAAGCTTTCCTTTATTCTGCAGCAAAGTCAATCAATCAGGCATGGGGGAGCTCATTTTCTGGGTATGGAAATGGTCCCTGGGTTACAGAAGGAGTCTGGGTTTTATAGTTTACAGTGAGGGTGAATTGATCCTTGCAGACGGCAGGTGTGCTGTTCGTACAGTCAGGAACCTCGTTGTGCAGGTTAAATTTTTAACTCAGGAAGGCCGTTGTAAAAAGTTTGAAATCCGTTGTCACTGGAAAATCTCAGAACTTGGTGTTCACTGTTTGTATCTTCCTTCCTCTGGGACCTGTTGTTACCTAGAGCTTCACTATTTGCTTTTTCCCTTCTGGACTCATCCGAAAGGGTCAAAGTCCAGGGTCCAGTGTTTCAGTATTCACCTCCTCCCTTTGTGGTTGGTGTAAAGCATGAAGGGGTGCGCGAGATTGGCAACCACAGAACAAGAATGAGGCATCAAAAGAAGGTTTATTGGTGGGGGAGGTTCACCCATCCACGAAAGGGTGAGGGCCTGGAAAGCCGTGGGTGGAAAAGGCAAGAACAATGTTAATAAGGGACACTGGAGGTAGGAGGGTCTAGGACATCTAAATTGCAACTAGGGACAGCAGGTTATCAGAGCCAAGTTTAGGGGGATGGTGTCTGTCTTGGGTTGGTTAGGGCTGATTGAGTTGATAGGGTGATTGCTTCAGCTGGCCTTGAGAAACCATGGTGGTTGGGGTCCATGCCATGTCAGCTTCTGATTGGCCATTTCAGGTCTCCTCAGCCTGGTGGAAAGTCCCTACCCACAGCCTCCATGAAAGGGGAGGGGGAAGGGAAGCCTGCCAAACTAACAGCTGGGAAGGGGTGGATGTTTGCTTTTGGTGGAGATGCTGGGGATGAACCCAAGAAGGATGACAGTTTGCTTTATCCCTCAGGGCCTGTTACTGGGAAAGCATGTATTGAGAAAGGTTTAATATTTGACTAATTTCCTCTCCTTCCTCCTGAGACACACCATCCCTGTGTTTTTCCCTGGCAGCAGTCTTTTAGGAATATTATTTTCCATAACCCTTCAAGTGTTATTTAGTGTAGGGCAAGTTATTTAACTTCATTGAGCCTCGTTTTTTAAATCTACCATAAAATCATGTAGTTTTATGTAAACTTTTTGGAAAGGAATTTTTTTATATATGAAAATATGCAACCCATTATGTGGCACACAGAAATATTCTCCCTAAGAAGTGGTTATTTTATTATCATTATCATCTTATTATCATTGTTAATATTGCTCAGCAATTGGGCCTACAATTCCCAGCAAGTCAAAACAAGTGAAGTGGCTTCAGTTTGGCCTTATAACTAAGAATAGAATGGTATTCTAGTTTGATTTGTGCTTTTTTTGCAAAAGTGTTTCAAACTAATATAGGAAAGTGCTGAAAATCCTGCATTCTTTGAGCAAAATCACAAGACTTGAATCGCTGCTTTCTAATTCTCAGATAAGGATAATGTAAATATCACTTTGAATTAATGACTCCTGGAATTTACCCCATTATGTATGATGGGATACTCGCTTATAAAGGAAGGTAAAGAATCTCAGGCTTCTAACTTTCTTGAAAATGGATTTTTGCCAGTTCTTTCATTGTTTACAAAATATCTGCCCCTCTGCTATCACATCCTGAGCTGAACTATATCCCCTAAGGCCATGTGACTCTATTTGTAAATATGTCCTGTAAGGATATAAAGTTTAAGTCCGGTCATAAAGTTTAAATACGGTTGTAATGGTGGGACCCTTAAAGGTAAGGAATTGTGTGTGACCCATGAAAAGGTATGTTATATGCTCCCCCCAAAATGACTAGTGTTTTCTAATTTATACACAGAGTAATCCAGGAAATAGTTTGGAGAATAGATATTAAGGGTATAGGATTATAGTAAAGGAATATAGAGTTGAATCAAGACACATTTATTTATATCAACCACTAAATGGAAAACCTGCATTCAATATTGCAACCTACAGAGTTAGAAAGGCCTGTCTGCTTGTTTGGCTGAATCATGGACCAGAAGGTAGTCAAGAGTAAGTGAGCAAGAAAGAGCAGACCTACCTTGGTTTATAGAGGAAGGGACATAGAAAGAGGCCCAGGAAGACTGGAATGTTAGACTCTTATGAAAGACTGGAATGTTAGACTCTTATGAAAGAAAATGATCTCTTATACCACAAAAGAGGATGTTGAAAACAAAGTTGTAAAACAATGTGACAAAAGCATATAAGTTGTATATGGACAAGTCAGAATCTGAAACCCAGATTTTGTATTTGTCACTAAAGACCTATGTGCCCACCTTGAGAGGGTCCAGAAGACAGATTTCACAACTATGGGGAATAAATTTGTGAGTGTAGCTCCATCACTTCAAAGTCATTGTTTTTTTCTATGGGCCAGACTTTACATTGAGAATTGCAGCAGTTGAGTTGGAAAACCAAAGTGCAATGGGAGTCGTTAGAAATAATGAGGTGCTGCAAGAAATCAAGCACAGTACTCATATGCGGGTGAGCAAGGCAAACTTTTACTTCTGGCAGAAAGGAGTGCTACCCGAACCAGGCTAGCTAGTGTGCCTGGGTGGGCAGTCTACAGCTTTATAACTCTAAGCTAATGCAGCGCTATCCTTCACTCTGATTGGAGGAGTTCCATGTTACAATCTACACTATTGGATAATTTTAGAATTAGGGAGGGCAAAAGAGAAGGGCTACAATTGGATCCAATTAATCTAAATAGTGTATTCTGAAAATAAACCATCAGACTTTCTATTTCTCACAGAGTGACTGCATCCCAGAACGTCAGGAGCTATCTGGTGGCTTACAAGTACCCAAGTAAGGTAAGTGTGGCTACTGTAGTGGACAGCAGAACCAAAGAAGCAAACAGAACAGTCCATCTCCTGCAGAATTATTGAGCAAAGATTAGGAACTACATACAGTAAATTGAGTAACTCGGTTAATATTACAAACATCCCTAAGAGGCAGGGAAAATGATCTCTTACACCACAGAAGAGGATGTTGAAAACAAAGATGTAAAACAATGTGACAAAAGCATATAAGTTGTATATGGACAAGTCAGAATCTTAAACCCAGATAATAAGATCTGTGCCCAAATTCTTAGTGATTATACCTCATTGCCTCTTTAGCATCTTCAATACAAGGACAAAGATGGCATATTTTTTAGATGCCTATAGTCTAAGTGGGGAGTTAGCCTTCTATCTTCTTCCTCGATGCTTTATCAGAACTGTGTTTAAAATTGAATTAAACCCAACTCATATCACTTCTGCCTGGATCGATATACAAAGGAGCATCACCTGCCATCCATCTATAACCCCCCTGTTAGTGAAGTAGAAGAGCTTTGGTATGCTTCACACAAATGCAAAAAGTCATTTTGGTTCCTTAACCACAAGAGAATGGCCTTCCCATTTTAAAATTTCATTAGGAAATATACCCTGGGGCTAAGATGTGATGAACTCAGGTGATTCATAAATCCAGGTAGGCAGGAAAGTATTGGAAAGAGGATGGACGTCACTTGCTCCCAAAATGTGAGGAACAAGGTTTAGTGAGAATGTCTGTCTGCAAGACCAGCATAAAAAGGCTTTCTGTGAAGGCCCAAAACTCCCATTGCTTCAGGAGGCTGTAATTCACAAGTTCAATAACAATGGCCAGAAAGCTGAAGCCAAAAATAAGAGGAGCAAAAGTAAAGTTCTCCAACGAAAATTAATTCAAGTTCAAGGATGTGGTTGGTCCAGGGACGGGATGGGGGTAATACATTTTCTCCTCTTTCTTGGTAGCCTGTAATCCTTTAGTACATCAGGAGAAGGTGAACAGCAAGCATATTTGTATTTCACAACACCCTTGCTGATTGGTACTGAATATAATTATGCAGCCTAAATTAAGACTAATTTTGTTATCTCTAGTGTAAACCAGCTCCAAATCAATGGTCCGCTGCGGATTCTCCCATGGGGGAAAGGGAAGGCAAGGGAGGCTGGCATCCCAAAGTAGGTTAAGTGCGTCTGCGCCAAGCCTGTTCCTCTAAGGTAAAACCCTTAGGCACAAATAATAAATAACCCTAGGAACAGCTCTGTGAATGGCTCCTGATTACAGCAGAAGGCATTGTTGAGAAAGGAAATGAGTTCTGAATAGGGAAGAGATTAGAGTTCCTCTACCAGATGCACTGTAGGGATTTGCATATTCCACACTTACTTTTTTACCTCAGCAAATAGAACAATTCTATTGATGAGCTCACCTGTCCTCTTCCATCCTCTCCCACAGGTGGTTTTCAAATGTTATACTTTAGAACCACTTGGAGACATTTTTAAAATGTAGATTCCTTGGCCAGAGGCTCAGAGATTTGACTAGATCAGTGGTGGGTAAAGCCCAGGAATCAATCTTTATCAAGAATCTTATCTATTTGGATGTGGTTCATTTGTGGACCACGCTTTCAGAAACACCACAAAGGGTAATGCATTAGTGAATATATATACTGTACACATGTACGATTTGTATTATTAATATTTGTACTCATGAAATTTGACTGTTCAGTATTCAACATAAATAATATCCCCAGGTTGGGAACAGGATTGATTCTGTCAATCACAAAAGATAAACCTATACAAGCAAAGATACTTTGCTTCCTTTAAGTATTTGGATTTTTAAAATGGTATTTTCAAATGAACACTGATCATGTCCTCTAGATTACCTATTAACCAAATTCTGAATATTAATTGTTGACACTCAAACTTAATACAAAACAAGTATCTAGAGACAGTACTTTTTTCCTCATAGTTGATTAGCATAAAAGGTGAAAGATCTTGTATTTACTATTCACTCTTCTGTTTTTTTTAAGCCACTAATAATCCATTTCAGAAATACTTTTAATTAAAATAACTTTTCATTCTGAAGCAGAATTGTATGAAGTAAACACAAACAAATTGAGAGTAAAAACTAGAAAACCAAAGTTGTGGTCTCTCAAGTAGTTACCACTCATGATCTGTGTTAGTTTGTGAACCACTGCATGAAAATAACAGCAAGATGAGTAGTGAATATAGAACAGGTTAAAAAGTACAGCAATCCTTCATTCTTCTTCTGGAACATCTGGCAAGTCCTGTTATTTTGTTTGAAAACTTAGGAAAAAAATATTTTTCTAAAACACTCTTAAATCATTTATAATGTCTTTTTAAACCATGTATAATTTCTTTTAAAATCTAATTCAGTGATCCTTAATATGATAACAGCGACCTTTCTTATTTTGTTTTCTTTTTCTTCTTTTTTATATGCCCATTACCCTCAGCATGGAAAGGGCACAGTAAATACAAAAAAGATATACTAAGAGCAGCAAGTGAATGAGCTTTGCAAAACCCTGGGTAAGATCAAGAATTAGGGGTATCAGGTACCAAAAAGCAGAAATGAGAAAACTAGTAAGAATTAAAAGGCCACCCCAGTGGCTTCAGAGGCTGAGGCAGGAGGATCACAAGTTTGAGGCCAAACTGAGAAATGTAGGGAGACTGGATCTCAACATAAAAACTAAAACAGGCTGGGGACAGAGCTCAGTGGCAGAGCATCCCTGGGTTCAATTTCAAGTACTGCAGAAGAAACAAAACAAAAAATACCCAAAATATATTATATATATATACATATATATATGCATATATATATGTATATATGTGTATATATATACATATATATATGTATATATGTATATATATATATATATGTATATATATATGTATATATGTGTATATATATGTATATGTATATGTGTGTATATATATATATGTGTATATATATATATATATATATGTTTTGACTCTCCCTGGTCCTTATTTACACTCAGCAAGGAGAGAAAACTCCTTTATCAACCATATAGGTATTTACCGCAGAACAATTAAGACAGAGAGGCATTAGTTCTAAGAACAGCAAACACAGAAGATTGCAGGTGAGATTCTGGAAAGAAAAAAATCATTAAACTAACATTACATTCTGCACAGAGAAAACTCCAGGCCCCTTCCTCTATCAGCTCCAGAATACTAACTACAAGATAAGTACATCTTCTCTCTCCAACCAAGAAATTCAAGAGGACATTTTTCTAGGGGAAAAGAAAAAAAATCTGAGATGAACTACAAATAGTGACACTTGGCAGTTCTCAACTTAAACAAGTTATATACACATTCAAAATAATATTTTCCACATAGCAAATACAGTTTTCCCTACCACTTAAAGAAATAAATAAATAAATTTTTGGATACCAAGCCACTCTACAATGATCATCCTAAGTTCACAACACATGTTTTCTATTTCCACTGTACATTTTAGGTTCTCACTCTGAAATATCTACCTGTATAGCTAGCTATTAACCACCTATCATCTATTTCCCTCTCTTTCCATCCAACTGAACAATCGCTAGGGGCCACCAGGAAGTGGATTAAAAACTACTAACAAGAACACAAGAACAAACAAACAAATAGAAAACAGTAAGAAAAATAAATTTAAAGGTAAAAGAACAATATAGAACAGAAAAAATTACAAAAAAAACTAATACTTCTCATAGATTTAAGACAAGTTGTTCCATTTTTTTTTAAGACAAAGGATAAACTGATGGAATACCTATAATCGCAATGGCTGGGGAGGCTGAGGCAGGAGGAACACAAGTTCAAAGCCAGCTTCAGCAACTTGGTGAGGCCTTGAGCAACTTAGTGAAAACCTGTCTCAGAATAAAGTATTAAAAATAAAAAAGTGAGAGAAAGGCTGGGGATGTGACTCAGTGGTTAAACGCAGCTTGATTTAATCCCTGGTTAACCCCCCCCCCAAAAAAAAAATGAATGATAAACTGATGAAAAAAAAGAAAAAAAATAGTAGTATATTAGAAAATAGCATAAAGGGATTATTGTGAAAAAGTCTAAAAAAATAAGAATAAAAGGAAGAAATATTTTAGGAAATTCTGACCAAACCTCCAAGTCTGAGTTTAGAAAGAGGCAGCTACAAATTCAAGAATATCCATAAAGCCCCAGAAGTCTAATTACAAAGAATACCACATGTCATAGTAGAACTGCTAAAAAACAAAAGAAAGGAAGAGTCTTAAAAGCAGCTGTTTTGAGACAAAAACTGGCTAAATTGCTGAAGCTGGATTTGAACTTGGAGTACTGTTACCTCAGCCTCCCAGGCTGCTGGGATTCCAGGTGTGCCCAGAGATATGTTACTTTTAAAGAAGAAACAAAGGAACTGCCATCTGCCTTTTCAAAAGAGAAAAAAAAAATGGAAATTAGATGCAATGTAATGGTATCTACAAAATTCTAGCAGGTAATTCTCAGTCTGGAATTCAACACCAAGTGAAAATGAACTTTGGATAGACAGGAAAAAGAAATAATTTTTTTTTTTATTAAGAGAGAGAGAGAGAGATCTCAAATTAAGTGGCTATTAACTATTTAAAACCACAATAAAAATGTCTGTGAGACTTAGGATATGTAAGAAGTAAAATGTGAAAATATAGCATCAAAGTCAAAGAGGAAACAAAGATCTTGCATTAGAAATAATTAAAAAATTAACAGCAGGTAGATGTTTATATTTAATGAGTGAATATTGTCATCTTTGGAAAAACAGATACAAGTAAAACAAAATTAAATAAAACGTGGTAAATGGAATAATAAAATTAACTTGATAATTGAAAAGAAGGCAGCTCAGGAGGAAAAGACCAGGAGCAAATAGATAATTATTGCATTTTCAGATATAAAATAAACATTAGAAATGACGTTAAATATCATGGATCAAATACTTTAGCATATTAATCTATAATCTCATTCTGGATAATATAGCAAAACTCAACTGGATTTTTTTTTTTACAAATAACATTATTTATAACATTATTTATTTATTTTGGTATGGGGATTGAACCCCTGTGTTCTACCACAGAGCTACATCCCCAGACCTTTTTATTTTGTTATTTTGAGACAGTCTTGCTGGCCTAGAACTTCTGCCTCAGCCTCCTGATTGACTGGGATTACAGGGTGCATCACTATGCCCAGCCAAAGAGCAGTCTTTAGAGGCCAGAACTCAGCCAGATTGCAAATAAAAGATTGAAAACTATGTTACATACACACTAGTAAAAATGGTGTTTAATATCCAAAAACTAGACTGTAGTAAAAGAAGCACTGCTAAAGATAAAGACATTTCATCATGATACATAAAGTTCTACTTGGCATGAAAATATAACAATTCTAAACATGTATGTGCCTAAAAATGTGACCTCAAAATGTGTAAAGCAAAAGTGAATGCATAGAAAGAAGAAATATACAAATTAAAATCATAGTTGGAGCTTTTAACACATCTCTCTTACTGCTTTGTAAATACCAGATTTAATCAGTGAGCATAAATAAGATAAGCACAATGTGATTAACGAAATTACCCTAATTTACATACCACAGAATATTGCATCCAGCGACTGAATAATTCACAATTTCCAAGTGCATACAGAATGTGTTTCAAAATAGATCATATATTGAGCCCTTATAACATATATTTAAAAAAATTTCAAAGGATTGGTATCATACAAGAGTATATTATCTTCTCATAGTTCAATTAAATTAGGAATCCCTAGTGAAAAGTTAACCAGAAAATCCTCAAATTTAGGAAATCAAACAGTACATATCTAAATCAAAATAAAAATTAGACTTTTAAACTTAACAATAATAAATGTGAAAAAAATCAGAAAATTTGCAATGCAACTCACACTGTGCTTTCAGGGAAATTTACAAGCTTAAATGTATACCTTAGAAAACAAAAAATCTGGACTGTGGTTGTAGCTCAATGGTGGAGCGTTTGCCTAGCATGTATGAGGCACTGCATATAAATAAGCAAAATAAAGGTACACTGACAACTAAAAATATATTTAAAAAGAAAAAGAAAAGAAAATATCTGAAAATCTGTAATGTAACCTTCAGGTAAAAAAAAAAGTGGAAATAAAATGCAAATTAACCCCAAATAAATTAGAAAGAAAGAAATAATAAAAATAAGACCAAAGAATCAATTTAATGTAAAACAGTATGAAAATATAAAGAAAGGTAAAAGTTAATTATTAAAAAGCTTAAAAATTAAATAAATAAAACTCTTACTGAGGATGATCAAAAAAAGGAGATAAAATGTGTATCACCAGTCTCAGGATCAATATTGATTCTAATGACATTACAGAGTAAATAAAAACACATAACTTGGATCTATTTTTATCAATTAGTTTAAAAATTTGAAAGAAAGAAGCGAATAAATTCTTTATAAAGAACAAATTGGTAAAATTGACATATGGAAATGAAATTTTGAATATTCTTTTTTATTTTTTAATATATGACAGCGGAATGCATTACGATTCATATTACACATATAGAGCACGTTTTTTTCATATCTCTGTTTCTATACAAACTATACTCACACCAATCCGTGTCTTCATACATATACTTTGGATAGTAATGTCCATCACATTCCACCATCATTTCTAACACCATGCCCCTTCCTTTCGCTTCCCACCCCTCTGCCTTATCTAGAGTTCTTCTGTTCCTTCTATGCTCCCCTTCCCTACCCCACTATGAATCAGCCTCCTTATATCAGAGAAAACATTTGGCATTTGTTTTTTGAGGATTAGCTAACTTCACTTAGCATTATCTTCTCCAACTCCATCCATTTACCTGCAAATGCCATGATTTTGTTCTCTTTTATTGCTGAGTAATATTCCATTGTGTATATATGCCACATTTTTAATCCATTCATCTATTGAAGGGCATCTAAGTTACTTTCACAGTTTAGCTATTGTGAGTTGTTCTGTTATATGTATTAAAGATGTTAAATTTTGAATACTTTTCTGCAAAAGGAAGAAAGAAAACTCCAGGCTCAGATTAATTCACTAGTAAATGTTTACAAATTTTTTAACAGAAATACACATCTTATAGGAAATTTTCCTCTCAAAATAAAGACTACTTCACCTTAGAATTTTTAAAGTCACTTTAAAGAACTTATAAGAACTTGTTTATCTTATAAATACAGTTGCAAAGTTCTAAAAAAGTAATAAATCAAATTCAGAAATAAAATATCTTATGCAAGCAAAGTTAACTTCAGAGATGCAAAATTGCCTTAACATTAAAAAACAATATTATTCACTACATTAATAAAATATAGCAGAAAATCATGAAATCATCATGATGAATGCAAAGTATTTGATAGAAATCAACATCAATTCAGAATTTAAAAGTATAAATTTCTTTTCATTCTTAGCAAATTAAGAAGAGTTGTTTCTTAGTCTCATATAATATGAGTATTAAAAAAAAAACACGGTGTATACCGTGCTTAAGAGTGATTAAAAAAATTTTCCCTTGGTATTGGAGGGATACAAAGTTGCCCACCATCCCCAATTTTGTTCTGTATTGTAATGAGGGCTCTAGCCAGCAAAATGAGGCAGCGGGTAGGGGTCAGGGTATGAAGTACCAGGAGAGAACAAAAGTTATCACTATTTGCAGATAACATGGTTATGCATGGGATGTTCAAACATAGCCTGTAGATAGCCTTTGAAATTAAAATGGACATTAAACAAAGCAACATAATACAAGGTCAAACTACAAAATACCAATTGTATCTTTTTTCATATCAGCAAAATTCAATTAGAACATGAAATAGAAGCTATGCTATTTATAAAAGGAAGAAAGAAACATCAAACACTTAGTAAAGAATGTGATGAAAGGTGTTGAAGCCCTCTACACATAAAACAAGAAACATTCCAGAGAGAAATTAAAGATCTGAGTGAATGCAGGGAATACAGTGCTTACAGACAGAAGAAACCATATAAAGATGTCAGTTCTCCCCAAATCAATCCATATATCCAAAGACATTCCAATTAAAATCCCAGCAGGTTTTTGTGTTGATTGTTTTTTTAAAGCAAATGACAAATTATTTCCTAATTTATGTGGGTGACATCTGAAATTTATATATATATATATATATATATATATATATATATATATATATATACACACATATACATATACATATATACATATATATATATACATATATACATATATATGCATATATACATACATAAAGTTCACAACAGTGAACTGTTGTGAACTTTCATGGATGGGTATATACATATACATACATACTTTTTTGGTTGGGGGGCTGGATATTGAACCCAGAGCTTCAAATGTACTATGAAAGCACTCTATCACTGAGATATATCCCCAGCTCTTTTTGAATTTTTATTTTGAGAATTAGAAAAAAGGTGCTTAACTTCATTAGTTATCAGGTAAATGCAAACAAAACCCATGAATATGCTCTCATACACACACACTTAACACACACACATAGATGACTAATATTAAAAATAAACACTGACAATACTATTTGTTGAGGAGATTGTGGACCAACTGATATTCTGACCAGTTGTAGAAGGGTAAATTGGTTCAATCACATTGTAGCTGATAGTATCTACTAAATCTAAACGTGGACTTACCCTATTATTTAGGAATTCCATGTGTAAGTTTATTCTAAATAGAAATACATACATATGTTAGCCAAAATTGTATGCAACAAGGTACGTAACAACATACTTTGTTTTTATTTTTTATTGGTGCATTATAATTATGCATAATAGTGAGATACATTATGACATTCATACAAGCATATAAACTAATTTGACCAGTCTCCATCCGTAGTACCTTTCCTTTCCCTTTCCCTCTCCTCCTTCTCCCCCATCCACTTGCTCTATTCTACTGATCTCCCTTCTATTACTATTTTTATTATTTTAAATATTGAATTATAATTACATATACTTATATATCCATAATGTGTGTTTTTGTGAGTATATATATATATATATATATATACACACACACGTATGCAGGATTCATTTTGATATATTTGTCCATGGACATAACATAAACATAGCAGCATTCTACATGGTAGTCCTAAACTAGAAACTACTTAAGTGTCTGTAAATAAAAGTAATAAATAATGCAATAAATAAAAATGATATAATAAAATACATTAATCTGTGACATTTAGATAAGATAGAATATCATATAAAATTGTAAATAGAGTACTACTAGAGAAAATTATTTAGATAAAACTCATAAACTTAATGTTGAATTAAAGAATTCAAATATAAAAAGTACAAACAGCATGATTCTCTTTATATAAAAATCAAGAGTATGCTACCTAGTCTATGATTATACAGATTAGAATAATGGTCACTTTCCATATGGCAATGAATGCAGAGAGACTTTCTTTTTTTGAGATGGTATGTTTCCCAGGCTGACCTGAAATTGGGCTTACAAAATCCTCCTGCCTCAGGGTCCTGAGTAGCTGTGACTACAGGTATCCACCACTACACCTAGTAATGAGTGAACTGTTGTGAACTTTCATGGATGGGTATTTGTAATACTTTATACCTTGATCTATGTAATGATTACACAGGTAAGTTCACTTATGAAAGATCCATTATATTGCAGCAATTAATTTTTGTCTGCTTAATCTAATGTACATAATGTCTCAATTTTAAACATCTAGCAAGTTTTAAAAATTTTTACAGCAGCAAAAAGGATATAAATGAGATACCAATACATACTTATTATAATGATTAAAAATTTTAAAATAAAAATAAAACCTGACAAGTCTCTGTTAAGTATATGTGTACAGGAAGAAAAATTCTGATTCATTTCTATGCACATATTCATATTCATGCACAATGGTGCTGCCCCTGGTTTGACATGTGTTCTACAGAGTTGTACATAGTCTGACCTTACTCCCTAAAACTCATATTTTAGGTATTAAACAAATTGATTTATATCCACACTAAGACCCAAACAAAAATGTTTATGGTATCTTTCTTTATGGTCTCCCCAAATCAAAATCAACCAGCATATCCTTTAACAGGTGAATAGATAGGCTGTGGTATACCCATGCTATGGAATGTGATTCAGTTGTCAAAGGAAATAGATAATTAAACAGGCAACATCAATCATAAATCTTGAATACATATTGCTAAATGAAAGAGTCTAGTCTGAAAATGAAATCATATGTATAATTTCATTTATATGGAAAATTAAAAATTAGAAATCCAAAGTGAAAAACAAAGCATTTGGGCTAAAAGGACAGTTGACTAAGTGAAACAAGAGGGCTTTTTGCAAGTACTAGAAAAAAATAAAAATAAGACAACTGTGGGTCAAATGGAGAAGTTTCCATATCTAACTAGCAGGAGTCCTTCCGTATCCTCCCCAAAAGAAAATACAAAAAAATTACTGGAATAAATTATCAGATAACTTATTTAGTGCAAAAGTTCCTAGAACTAAAAATCATGACTGAGTTGAAGGGACCAGAAAATGCAAAGAAGAATAAAACAAGAATGAATACCTTCAGAAAACACTCAAAATACACAAAGCAATGAAAAAACTAATGGTATCATAATTCCTCCACTGGTGGGGATGGGGTGGGAATGGTAGCAGAATATATTCAAAATACAAAGAAAAAAAATTCTATCTCAAATTATATATGTAATCAAACTAAGAATATACTCTGATGGTAAAATAAAAGCATTTTCTGGTACCTAAGATTCAAAATATTTCTCTCAGAACTCTGTCTCAAGGAGCCACAGGGAGATGGGTCCCCCCAGGAGAAAGAAGTTATCTTAATCCATTTTATATTACTATAGTGAAATACATGTGGCAGGCTACTTTACAAAGTGGTTTATTTTGGCTCATAGTTCTGGAGATCCAAAGTCAAGGGACTACATCTGGTTATGACCTTCTTGTTCTCAGAATCCTGAGGTGGTTGGTACAAGGCAACAAATAGCAAAAGACAGAGAGCACATATGTCTGTGTCTTCTACTCTCTCTCTCCCTCTTTTTGCAAAGTTACCAGGACTCCATCATGGGGGTTGGACACTGATGACCTTATCTAACCCTAATCACTTCTGAAAGGCCTCACCTCTAAACACCATTGTTGGACTGCTTCTGCCCTCTCATAATGGGGATTGAACTCCAACACATGTACCCTTGAAGGACTTGCTCAAACCACATCCAGACCATAAAGGGGTGACAACAGGGAATCAACACAAGAGGAGAGTGAAGGGAGATTTCAGCATAACTGTGGAGGAAAGTCCTGGAGCTGGCCACCAGACTGAAGCCCTTCAGAGCCCCAGTGCAGAGAGAAGCAGGAGACAGAGGGTTCCATCGCAGTGAATCATGAATGAATAGAGAGGTTTGGCCATGTTACAAATTGTGTCAACTAACCCTTTAAAAAGTTGTTAGCAGGATGGAAAGGCATGGCTAAGGATTGAGAGAAACTAAGGATTTCTCTGGGCAGTGGAGACTATGTGCCAGTAGTGTACATTTAGGTTGTACCATAAATAATGTGTGCATGCTCATAAAATCCAATATAGTGAATATAGAATTAACCAAAGTTGATATGGCATCATATTTTCAGGATGGGAGTGTGATTTAATAGAACTACAGCAAGGTAGTGTATTGACACTGCCTAAACTCAATGAAAACAGAGATTGCAGTATAAACATAATAGATATCAATATTAAGTTAAAAGGAAATAAAACAGCGTAAGGAGTTAAAATTTGTTTCCTATAGGACACAAGAAATGATCAAGGAATAATAAGACCAGAGGATTGCTGTTTTTTGTTGGTGTTATTGTTCCAAGCCTTCCTCACCTGTGGATTTTTTAAAGCATGTCATGAATTTACTGAGATACAAAATTGATTAACATTAAACAGCAGAAAACAAAAACTAATGATACATTTAGGGGTTTATCTATGAAAGGTGCATGAGCCTTCCCATGGCATATCACTTGAAAAATAAGTAGAAATGTTTCATATATCTTTACAGCAATTCAAATGTTTCTTCAGATTTCAGATGGACACAGCTCCATATGATCACTCCAGCTAATGAACTAGCAAGCTTCCTCAGATAGTATGGAAAACATATATTAATTTTTAAATAGTGAGATTGTCAGGTGATATGTAAGTATTGATGATACTTTCTTTTTCTGAGCACTCATTTACCTAATCTTTTTAAAAATTTATCTGAGAATTTCTGCAGAGTAATGTTAAGCTTTTAACATAATACTGTGTGTGAAATTGTTTATGATTATCAGCACCTCTATGCCTGATAGGGACAAACTTTTGTTAGAACCCACTTATTTCCCTGAAATGTGCACTTAATTATGAAAATTCTATTTTGTTCTCAAGAATTAGATAATTGGACTCACTAAGTGGTGTATCAGAGAAGGAAAATTTTTTCTAATTGTGTTTATAACAAAACATATGAATTAATAAACAAAATGTGATAATAGTCTATTAAAATGATTAAGAATTTCTAGAGTCAAATACACTATGCCAGGTATAGTTACAATGTATTTGTACACATCCACATTTCCATAAGTGTTGAGTTAATGCCAATTTTTGGAATTCAAACCAATGACCAACGGGCCCAGTAAAATGAAAATGTTAAAATATATTAACACCAGAAAAATCCAACAATTGATTGATGCACACTTTGAAGTGTATTATTTTTCCAACTCAACTCTGAGCATTTGAAACACATGCAGATCAGACTTTCATGCATTATTTTTCTTGTTTGTTTGTTTGTTTTTAACCACATAAAAGACACCTCACATATGCAAAATGTATCCCTTAACACTTGAAGGATGATCTTTTATGTTCTCTATTGGTGGGCCTGCCTGCCAGGAAAAAGACTCAGACCATAGCCAAGGTAGAACAGAAATATTCTGCTAAGTTGTTACATCTTGTTTCAAGGTCATGTTCTCTCCAAAGATATAGTGCCCCAGAATTGGAGAAATGGGGTTCCATGTGTTTGTAGGCTTAATAAAGCAGTTACTTCTTTCTTTTTCTTATGCAACTTTTATAACTGGACAGATAAAAATAATTTTGGGTGGGGGGTACTGGGGATTGAACCCAGGGGTGCTTTACCACTAAGCCACATACCCAGCCCTTTTTATTTTTTTATTTTGAGACAGTCTTATTAAGTTGCTTAGGGTCTGGCTAATTTGCTGAGGCTACCTTGGAACTTGGAATCCTCCTGCCTCGGCCTCCTGAGTCTCTGGGATTACAGGTTTGTGCTACCACACCCATCCAAATCAAAGGAATCTTTTTTTTTTTTTTTTATAACTTAATGATGCTAAACTTTCTTTATATTTAGCAGTATCTGTTGGCACCATTCCAGAAGCACCAGCTGAAATGTGCCTTTTTCTGAATTTCATCTTTAAATATATTTGTACAACATTTATTCACATCCACCTGTTAGGAAAGAGTGTAAGACTTATTGTCAGAAGACTTGAGTCTGAATCCCAGTTTTACCATTCCCCAACTGTATAACCTAAGACAAATCACTTCAATCAAGACAATAGGTATTCCCTCCTACAGGAAATAAGAGATTCTAGTTAATCTTTATGACACAAGAAATGAAATTTTCCAAAGGCAGAACATGTTTCGAAGCATTTATAAGCTACAAACTTCATTTTCAGCTTCAGTTTAGTTTGTCTTCCCTTCTTCAATGAAGAAATTCATGTTCTCCAGCACTGTCCCCCTAGTCCCTCTCATGATTCTTGGAAAATATGTCAATGCAGTTCCTGCTATGGGATTCCCAGTGATGTTTTCTATTTCCCATTTGTCTTTCCTATGTTTTTTCAAGCCATATTTTTTTTCCTTTTTGTCTGATGTATTTATTTTCATCGACTGCTTGTCTCTTATTCACTGCTAAAAATACTCACCGTTCCACCTGGATCTTTCACATATTTGTATCTCCCTTCCCATATTTCCCCAGCAGTACAATGAACACACCCTTTGAAAACCTAACTTGTAAAGTAACAGCTTGTGTTCAGTTCAAGTTTTGCAGAATGATTCTTAAAAAGAGTTCTCCATCTTTCCTAGAGACTCTGAAATGTCTAAGCTGCTTGTTCTTGTGCCTGGGTCCAGGGCTCACTCATGGAGACTGCCCATGTCTGCCCTTAGCTATTCAGGCACTCCTATTTTACCTGGGATTTTTACCTTGATTCCAGGTTATCTCACATTCCTTGGACTGGATTGTTCTCTTAGTTAATTTTCTTAAACTTCAGTGCCCAGGGCTCTTCTCATTTTCTGCTGTGTGCCCATTTTACTTCCTTCCCTACTCTGTCTGGCTATCCAGAGTAGAAACACTATGTATGATGTTTCTAACTTTCATGGACAACTGTACTCTAACACTATTTTTTTTTAAAATTTAAGCTCCAACACTAAAACACTTTAATGGCATCCCATTTTATTAATATACACAGAGATACTGAATGGAATTTATGAGAAATGGCCAAGAAATTATAAAATTACGCATGTAAATTGACTAAGGAACCTAAAAGTTTTTAGCCCCTAGATTACAGGCCACCGAGAATTCAATCATACATAATGGTCTCTTAAGGAGGGTCTGCAGCCACCTTTGTAAGCCATTCAGATGTTTAACAACTTTCATTCCTTAGACATTTCTTTTTTTCTTCTTTTAGGCAACAAAAAAGGCAACCTGCAGAGTATTTGAATAATTCATTTGCTTTCTCATTTACATACATTCCCATTTGGTTGGATTTTGCTGGTTTTTACTTTTCAGCATTTTCAGATTTTTTTGTTCTTGAACTAATGCTGATAGGAAAATGGTTAGTGATATGCTAAGAAGAAAGACAGGGAATACTTACTCCTGAATAGGGTTGCCAATACAGGATGCTCAGTTAGAGATATCTCTCCCTGTGTGTGTCAAGTATTCAGTGATCCAACTGATTAACTTATTACCAAGTTGGCCATAAACAACACAAAACTATTCACAATTTACTTCTTTCCTTACCCTATATGACTATCCAGAGTTATACATAGTTAACATAATTAACACTATGTATAATGTTTCCAAGCAACAGGAAGAACATGAAGAATCAAGGTACAGAAAACTGGAGTGAAAATAACCAATGGGAAACAGTAGAAATTGATGTCTCTGTCCAAATTCATCTTTTACTTCTCATTAGGAACTAGGAATTACAATATACTTGTCATAAGGTGGGAGATACTCCTCATGTTTGCCATGACAGTAGTAAAAAGCTAGATGACACGGTCTCCATCTTGGGGAAAGTAATAAACATTTATATTCCTAAACATGCAAGATGTTCAACCTCAAAATATCTCCCAAGTAAATTCCCTCAGCTACCCTGTTTACTTTTATTGGTGAAGATTCCCTGAAGGAAAGAGACATAACCTCTATCTTATAACAACAGACACTTTGAAAGGAAGTGCAGATTCTTTGACCAGAGAAAATTGTTGTGTGGAGGATTGCATATATAAAACTCACTCTTGGGGTTGGGGATTTAGATCAGTGGCAGAGCCATTGCCTAGCACGCGCAAGGCCCTGGGTTCGGTCCTCAGCCCTGGGGGGAAAAACAAAAGCTAAAACTCACTCTTCCATGAGTCACTTCCCCAAGTCCAATCATTGTTGACTGAAACCACATGATCAGGTCTCATCAACAATGGACCACATATACAACGATGATTTTATAAGATTGTGATGGAGCTAAAAAATTTCTGCCATCACCTCTAGCAACTAGAGAAATACAAATTAAAACTACACTGAGATTTCAACTCGTTCCAGTCAGACTGACAATTGTTAAGAATACATGTAAAAATAAATGTTGGCAAGGATGTGGTTGCATCAATTTGCTAGAAGGACTGCAAATTGGTGCAACCATTATGGAAAGCAGTATGGAGATTCCTCAGAAAACTTGGAATGGAACCACCATTTGACCCAGTTACCCCACTCTTCAGTTTATACCCAAAGGACTTAAA
This sequence comes from Marmota marmota marmota, assembly GCF_001458135.2. Taxonomy (NCBI): domain Eukaryota; kingdom Metazoa; phylum Chordata; class Mammalia; order Rodentia; family Sciuridae; genus Marmota; species Marmota marmota. Next base: position 4,663,508 of record NW_026000243.1, on the reverse strand, counting down.
AGCAGCATACTATAGTGACTTGGCCACATCAATGTTTATAGCAGCTCAATTCACAATAGTTAAGTTATAGAACCTACCTAGGTACCCTTTAACAGATGAATCGATAAAGAACATGTAGTATATATACACAATGGAATATTACTCAGCCACAAAGAAGAATGAAATCATAGCATTTGCTGGTAAATGGATGGAACTGGAGACTACATGCTAAGTGAAATTTTCCAATCCCCCAAACCCAAAGGCCAGATATTTTCTCTGATATGTAGATGCTAACTCACAATAGGTGGGGGATGGTGGTGAGGGGAGAAGCTGAGGTTCACCAGGTTGGACAGAACATAGTAGAGGTTAGGGAGGGGTATGAGGATGGGAAAGACTGTAGAGTGAATCAGACATAACTTTCCTATGTTCACATATGAATACAAGACCAGTGTAACTCCACATCATGCACAACCACAAACATGGAAAGTTATACTACATGAATATATGATATATCAAAATACATTCTGTCATACAACTGAAAAGAACAAATAAACAAATTCTAATGGCTTCTTCTCTTTTTGTACAGAAATAGGGAGAAAATTCCTAAAATTCATTTGAAACCACAAGAGACCTGTCTATAACCAAGAGAATTTTGAACAAGAACAAAGTTTAATATATCACACTTTCTAAATTTGCAATGCATTTAAAAACTATAAAATGGTACAAAAACAGATGTGAATTTATGGGATAGAATAGACTGCCCAGAAGGAAAACCAGACATGTATTCTCAACTCATCTTCAAGGGTGCCCAGAATACACAATCTGGAAAGGGCAGGCTCATCAATAAATGGTTACGAAAAAATATATATCTACCTATAAAAGAATAAAATCAAACCCTTTTCTCACACTATACACAAAAATCAACTGAAAATGAATTAAAGGTTTAAATGTAAAACCTAATACAATAGAAGAAGTCCTAGAGAAAAGAGATTCCTGACATTAGATCTCCAATAATTTCTTGGATATGACACCAAATGCACAAAGAACGAAAGGAAAAATAGACAAGTGGGATCCCTCAACCTGGAAAGGTTCCATACAGCAAAGGAAACAACCAACAAAATGAAGTACAGCCTAAACAAGGGGAGACATATTTGTCAATCACACATCTAATAAGGGGCTAATATCCAAAACTCCTAGAACACAATAGAAAAAGACTACTTAAAAGTGAGCAATGGACACAAATAGACATTTCACCAAGAAGTCATAGAAATAGCCAGCAATCACCTGAAAAGGTGGACAGCATCTCTAATTATCAGGAAAGTAAACCTAAATGGGATGTAAAATCAGATGGAACTTCACACTTGCAGAAATGGCTAGGATCACAAGACAAAGGTCAAGTATCAACAGGAAATGTGGAGAAAAGGGAGCCTTTATATGCTGTTGGTGGGAATGTAAATTGGTCTATTCATTATGGGAAACAGTATAGAGCTCCCTAAAAAAATGAAAGTACAATTACTATTTGATCCAGCAATCTCACTTTTCACATCCAAAGGAGAGGAAATCAGTATGTCAAAGACACTCCTGTGCTCTATATTCATAGCAGCATGATTCACAATAGCCAAGATATGGAGACAACCTAAATGTCCACTGACAAATGAATAGATACAGAAAATATGATGTATACATACAATGAAATAACATTCATCCCTAAAAGAAGGAAATCTGCCAGTTGTGATAACATGCAAGAACCTGGAGGACATTATGCTAAGTCAAATAATCCAGACACAGAAAGAGAAATACTGTGTAACTGCCCTTTTAGAGGAATCTAAGATTGTCACACTTACAGAACCAGAGATTGAAATAGTGTTTACCAGGGGCTTGATAGAGGAAGGATCAATGGGGAGGTGTCAGCCAAAGGGGGCCAAGTTTGTTATACAAAACAATTTCTGGAGTAATTTTTCAGTATTGTATAGTATAGGTTTTTGAATTAATAATGTATTTTGCACTCAAAAAAAGTTGCTAATTACTCTTACCAAAAAAAAAGAAAGAAATCTAAATTTAAAAAAAATAAAAGAGATAGAAGGAAACTTTTTGTGATGATGGACAAGTTGGCAGCCTTGGTTGTGATGGTAGTTTGGAAGGGTACATATACGTATCTCCAGACTCCTGGGTCAATCATGTCCCCATAAAGTAGTTAAAAAGCAAAAATGCCAACTTAGTCATATCAATTCTTAATTATCTGGTGGTAGCTTTTACACATTTTATATTATCTATTACAAAAAGCTTACTACTGACTTGCTTTTCTTCTTGATATGAACCAATACTTTATTCCTGGAAACAAATTCATTTTAATATTAAGCTAAGTAAAACCTAATAAGAATGGAGAAAAACTGAAAAAGTTACCATTATATTTTAAAGCCAAATAAAATGACTTTGGGATCTCTCTGCCTCCCTATTCCCCTCTGTTAGAGCAGATAATCAAATATTGGCACCAATTTAAGGGAAAGTTGGAAATGATTTGAAAATGTGTTTGTGTTCCTGGAATTTGCTGGCCAGTTCAGTGCCACAGTATATTAGAAATATTCAGGGCATATTCTCTCTGGGTGAAAATGTTTGACACTTACTAAAGTAGCAAAAGGCTTCCCAACTGACCCCTATGAAAGAATCCAGAGTAGCAAAGAGGAAATATTAGAACAGAAAATATATTTGATAATCTGGCATAATTAAAATGTCCATTCCTTTTGATCATACTTTATATTATTGCTGCTTAAATGGCTGATTTAGGAATTGGACCAATAACCAATGATGCAGTTATATTCACTGCATCATTTATTTTTCAATGTTAGTGTGTGTGTGTGTGTGTGTGTGTGTTATTTTAATATAAATGTACAAAGTGATTTGGTCCAAATGAAATATTTCTCACTGTGGTCTAGGAAGCTATTGTGTCCTGTAGTCATGTTTCAAACATCAAAATACCCAGACTTTAATCTCTGACATCAAATGTTAAGTAGTATATGATATTAAATATTTTTTTAAATGCCATTGTTTTTTAAAAAATGGCTGTCTTAGGGGTTGGGGATGTGGGTCAATGGCTCACACTTTCCTGGTAAGTGTGATGCCCTGGGTTCCATCTCTAGCATGGTAAAAATAAAATAAGTGAATAAACAAATAAAACATCTGTCCTAAAATAATTCATCATTGCTCTGAGCCACATCCCAAGCTCTTTTTATATTTTATTTAGAGACAGGGTCTCACTGAGTTGCTTAGTGCCTCACTAAGTTAGTGAGGCTGACTTTGAACTTGCTTTAGCTTCCCTAACTGCTGGGATTATAGGCATATGCTATAGCACCCAACCCATGCTACAATTTTTTTATTAGGAGATGCTTAGGGTAAGTTTGCATATCACAGGAACTTTACATATGGACTTTATCAACAGAGCTTCAGGACACTGAACAAGAAGCAGAAATTTGGTTTGATTTTCAGTTGTCCTACTTTGTAGCTTTGTCGGGGGAAAAGGTACAAAAATATATTTGATTGTTGAAGGGGTAATTTAAAGCAGATATAAACACCTATCTATCCAAATGAGATTAATGCTTTCCAGTTATTGCTGGGAAGTGGATTTCTACATGGGGAATACATTTTTCAATGTGTTCTGCATAACTGAGGACATGTAACTAGTTGTTGATGGAGCATGAATATAGGTGAGCTAAGCCAATTACAGGTTAAAATGACCAGGAAGTTATGACTTTTCCACTGTGTTCTTCCATTAGCCAGGAGAAGATTCAATAGAAGACCTGAGATCTTAAGAGATGCTGAAACTTAAATTCAAAGAAGCCTGAGGAAAACTGCTGATTCATTAAAAATACTTGGTTTGGGCTCAAGTAAATTCCCATGAATTTTAGCCATAGTAAACTGCTTGGATTTGTTAATCATGGCACCTAATATTTCCTTAATGAATACATCATATCACTTACAAAGGTCATTCTTAGTATCTCCTGTAATGTCTTCTAAGTCAAACTCTAAAAATATACTATACATCTCATTCAACCAACACATGTTTAGTAAGTGATATATAGAAGATTATTGATACATTATTTTTTTAGGAAAATGGTGTTAAAACTATCAGATCTAAAATTCTAGTTTTATATATTATAGAGAAATTAAATTTGATTCTAGAATATATATCAAAAGGAAGTCTATAATATAGAGAAATGCATATATATAGATACACAACATATAATCAAGAGAGTAAATTTGATACCAGAATATAATTTTTTTTCTTTTGCTCAATTTTAACCTTCAACTCTGTGTCCCTCTTTCTACCCATCCACCATTACAAGGGCATTCTCACACCTTCTTATTTCAGAAACTAATTTTGCCATTTTGTGAAACTGGGTGGGAATGACATCTGCTTGTTGATACTTACCATTTCTAAATCTGCACAAATCCTGCTAAATCCTTTCAATGTCACTGGGAGGGTTGATCTTCCATGTGCTGTTCCATTATTAGCAAATTAAGATGCCCTTTGGGACATGATTTCCTCACATAAGTCATTTAAATACTGTATGGAGAACAGGTTTAACCTCAATACTAATCTCTTTGTGTCAGTGTTGAGAATCTCAATCTCTTGCAATTCTCTGCAGTCCTGGCTTCCACATGGGAAAATATGGGTTTCTTAATCAGAGTCATGTTCAAATCCAATTAGATAAAGTCTTACAACCTCATGAGGTTATAATCTTTCACTCTCAAATAAAAACCCAAGTCAACTTTACATAAAAACAAAACAACTTTTTCTTTTATTCCATACCCAGTTTGGTTAATTACTGAGAATGCCAATAAGTAGCTGAAGACTACAAATAATTTGGCGGTACAAATATTTTCTAAAGTTTTGGAGATACCAATCTGAAGTGAACTGAACTGGTAATAATATCTCTTGATCCTAAAAAAGCTGAGGTTAAGACTAGGCTGCCTCATATTTTATCACAATAATATGGAAACTAAGAGCTTGCAGTTTCCAAAACTATGTTCAAAACATGTTGCTCACAGGATTTTAAAGTAACTAACAACTCTATTTTGTCACATTCTCATCAGGTGGAAAAAAACAGCTACCCCCAGAATAAGTCTCTCAGTCTGAGAATTGAAGAAAAGGCACACACAGAGCCACGTAAATCTCTTCCACATTCCTCTCTCTGGCAGTCAGCACCTTGCTGTCTCCTTCAACATTGCCCCAGATGATATGTGCCTCAGAGTATATTTTAGAGGTTCTGGTCCAGTAGAATTGCAAAATGGGTTTTGCCAGAAGCACTTTTTCTCATTCATTTGAAAGAAAATTGCAACTACACATTTCTGACTCATTTATGTCCAACACATCAATATTTTGGCATTTGGGAGCTTTCTGATGATTACCCTGACTGAGTTACCTTTTAATGAGCCTTTAAATAAAATTTCCCTTAAAAAACATGAAACCACAAGGTACTGACCATCTTATTTCTATATATCACAAATATCATTCAAATGTGTGGTAAAAATTTTAATCATTAAACGTCATTTTTCCCACATAAAAATCGATTCCCTAATTTACAAAGCATTTGCTCTTATGTTTTTCCTCATTTTTTTTTAAATCTACGTTCACCTTCCTTTTATCATTTCTGACAAAAATTAAACTCACCCTTAGGGTTCATGCCAGATATTTCAGTAGTTCCAGCATCAAGCACAAGATACCAAGGTTTCTTAAAGTCTTGAGTTCATATTTGAATCAGGTTTCCCAGCACATTTAAACATTTTAGATCAACACCTTGGATTTCATTTGACTCCCCTTCCTTCACTTTTCACTCCAGCCCAGGTTCTATTTACGTCCCGTGGCAAGATGGTTGCTCTTTAAGTATCACTGTGCCTGCAGCCCTGTATCACTGGTAATGCAGGTAAGGAAGATGAAAAGAAGATGAATTGCATCGAAATTAGAATGATACATTTTGCCATGGGCATAGATGGTAGAATTTCGACTCAGTAAAATGTTCTTTTTTCCAGTGATCAAAGGGGAGTTTTTGCTGCTGTTGTTGTTGTTTTTTAATTCATATCAGTGATAAATAATTGTGCTAGTCAGCTTTGCATTGCTGACACAAACAAGTTAAAGGAAGAAAGATACATTTCCACTCAAGTATTCAGAGGATTCTGTCCATGGTCCACTGGCTCCAAAGTGGAAGCATCATGAAAGAAAAGCATGGTGGATGAAAGCTTCTCAGCTGGGGAGAAGATAAACCCTTCCAGGTCAAGCCCACAGTTACCTACTAAGTCCCAATTTAGTAGTCCTAAGCCCCAAACTAAGTCCCAACTCCCAATAGTCCGTTCATCAATTACTCATTGATGGATTAATCTACCAATGAAGTCAGAGCCCTTGTAATCTAACCATTGCCTAAAAGCCCCACCTTTGTGCTACATTGTACTTTGTACTCTGTGCTACATTGAGGACCATGCTTTCAATACTCAAGCTTCGTGGGGCCAGGTGTGGTGGGTGGCATTCCTGATCCAAAACATAACAGTATTCAATCCAGTTGAAGTAAATTTCTTTTCTCATGAATAAATACTCTTTCTCATTGTCAAGAAATTAGACTGAACCAGGATTCAGAAGATATGAATTCTAGGCTTGGGATGGAACTCAGTGGTAGAACACTTGCTTAACATCAGGAGGCCCTGGGTTTAATCCCCATATCAAAAAACAAAAACAAAAACCATTGACGGTGACTTACCATGGTGACTTAATACTAGTAGCTTCCACTCTTCATGAGTGCTCATACAACTTTTTCAAATAGGGTCCTGTTACTATCCTCAGAGAGGCTCAGAGAGGTTACATAAGTGTGGAAGCTGTGATTGGAACCCAGGGATTTGATTTTAAAGCACTTGAACTCCTTCCCTAATATCATTTGTGTTGGAGCGTTAGTATTCTCACAGATAAAATGAGATGTTAGGCTTGTTGCACTCATTCTTTCACTCATCCTGTATTCATCATGCATCTACCTGTGCAGGCATGGTTGTGAAAAATAAGATGAAGTGGCAAGTGATACAGACAGGATTTTGGAGGTCAAGGAGCTTATTTGTCAAAGGATCATTAAAGGTCTTCCCCCACTTTAATATTATGTATTTATTGATTCTGTATATATATCCCACCTGCACTTTCATGGATAATTCAACTGCTGTCCTTATGAAGACTTATTCTGGCTGTTTTCACTCTTTCTATCCTCTCTATTTTAAAGAATTATCATATTTTTCATTATGTTGCCTTTTAACAGTTGTAATTAAATCAACTCACAATAATAAAATTTCAAATTTATCAGAGAATGAACATTTCACGGAAAATAGAAATGTTTTTACACTCAGCAGTTTTTGATAAATACTATTTTGAATTCATTTGATAGAACATTCTTGAATATTTAACCTTATTCTTTCTCTGTCCTGTGTCATCTCCCTGTATTTATATTTATTTCAGCTTCTGTATGGCTTACTATACCATTGATTATAGTTGGAAAATCTATACTTCATAAATTATTTAATTGATTGATTGACTCATTGATTCATTTTAACAATTCCTTATGAAGTTTCTCTTAAGGGCTAGTTATTACAGAGGGTGATATAATGATAAATTTAGAAGTCCATAGACATTAAAGCAAACACAATTTAGTGGGAGACAAATAGTGAATAAATAAATAGAGGTGTTATGGAATATTGAAGAGACCAATAAAATTTAACATACTAATTGGAAAGGGAGGCTTGATTTCACCTGGAAGCCATGCCGGTTAAGTGGCATTGAATGACAAATGGAAGTTGTTGGAGATGAGAAATAGGCCAAGAGAATTTTACATAGTCAGAATGGAATGTGAAAGAGACTGGTCCGGCAAGGAAAAGGTTTTGCAATGATACAACATTTGTGGGTAGCTATAGATGAGTGTGAAATTACATGTGGGGGCACAGTTAACGAACTGAAAGACAAATAGAATGCAGTTAGTTGTGGGAAGCTGACCAAGATTGTTAAACAGAAAAGGCCATTGAGAAGGGCACCAGAATTCTCCCATTTGGAAGAGCAACTTCTGATGTCCCTACTCATGTGAATGTGTTCCTGTTACAGATCTATCTGCATCATCCTCAATACCAAATGCCCCGACAACAAGGTCCACAGAGATTGCTGAAGTTATCAGGCACCAGAAATGTACTCTGTGCTACATTGGGGACCATGTAGACTAGAATTAAGAGAGAACTCTTGAGAAAATCCACATGCCTTCTCGACAAAATATTTAGCCAAAAGAGTCATAGAAAGAAATTTACACAGAACATTCTACAGATTTTTCTTATCTAATTCAGATAAAGAAACTGGGACCTGAAGAGATTCATTTTAATGAATTCAAATTCCAAAGTTTATATATATATATATATATATATATATATATATATATATATATANTATATATATATATGACAGAAGCAGCAAAATGCTTGACAAATATGTTTCTTTCTAATAATCATTTTCTGTGATTTCTGGGAAAATATTTAATCCAATCTTTGATCTGCAATTTGGTTTATTTGTAGTGATCAGATTCATTACCTCTTTCCTTAACTATATTAGATTCAGGAGAAAGTGAATTTTCTTTGCTCTCAAACCTTCTCCCTTAAAGAGACATATTTGAAGATACTTATTGCTCAGGTTTACTAGTGAATGGAATTTGAGGTTAAATAACTAACAGAAGAAAAATGCTTCCTTTAGGTTTATCACCTTTATGTACTACATATGCAATGAATGTGACCTTTCTTTGAATCAAAGTGCCAGGATTAGATGCCTGTATTTGGCTCTGGGATGTTTGAGACAGTCAGAGTTAGTTTTCCTCTAATCATAAGAATAATGAAGCTCCACTTAGTGTAGCCCAGTTTACTAATGTTGTTAGCTTTTAGTTTACTGGGAGATAAAGTTCCAGCAAACCAAACATTTGTTCTTCCATTTGCCATTATGTCATTATTTTGCCATTGGTCCCCTTTTGTTTTGCTGCAATGTTACATTAATCAAGACTGTTTTCTTTATATGTTAAAAAAATTAGAATTAGCTTAGGCCAAATAAAGAATTTATTTTCTCATATATCTATAAAGTCAGTGATGATTATACATGGATGAATACAGGAATTCAAATAATATCAGGATATTTCTTTATGTTTTCTTTTGGCTCTGCTTCAATCTGTGTGTTGGATACATTCTCAGGCTGGTTCTTCCCACGGTAAGACTGATTAGATTTGCTTTGGATCTCTTACTACCCCTACACACCACTCTACCCATGGAGCATTATATTTTACACTTCATCCAGGTAGAGCAGTTGGTTGACTTTGGGCTGCATGCCTGTAGTTGGAGATGACAGAAGTGAGGATTAGGCCTGTGATGGACAGTCCTGCAGGAGCAGTGGTTATTTCCCCAAGGAATGGAGTCTGGCAGACTATAACATCATCCGCATAAAACTTATTTGCAAATAGCTTTTATTCTAACTCTCTGTCATAGCATAAACAACCATCATCACCTGAAACATTTCCATTTTTAAGCAGAAATTGAAGGCATATTCATGTACTCCATCTACTCTGTCCTCATACCCAGAATGCTGAGTTTGGGGCATTACTCATATTGAGCCTAGATATAGTTCCTCAGAATCTAGCAACAGGTGAATGAATAAATGAAAACATTACTTACTCCAGATGTTAACAGTAGATAATAATAGAAATAAAATCATTATAATTAAACTATAAGGAATGTGACAAAGTTTGTACAATTTGCTGAAACTTGTTATATCATAAAAGCAAGGATTCTCTTTCTTGGAAGTGGAATGGATTCCTTGATTGTTCATCAGTGACTAAGATTTAAGAAGGAAAAAAAAATTTGGTCGAAAGTGGTTAAAACTGTAGAAGAACTTATAATGTAATAAAACAAGAAATCCTTGGGTGGGACAACCAGGTACTTCTCATATTCATATGCCATTGTCTTGGCTTTGAAACCTTAGTGTGAGGCCTATGTCCTCAGGCTTGCAACAAGATGGTCCCATTCTGTGTCTTTCTTTTTTTTTTAAATTTTTTATTGTTGGTTGTTCAAAACATTACATAGTTCTTGACATATCATATTTCACACTTTGATTCAAGTGGGTTATGAACTCCCATTTTTACCCCGTATACAGATTGCAGAATCACATCAGTTACACATCCATTGATTTACATGTTGCCATACTAGTGTCTGTTGTATTCTGCTGCCTTTCCTATCCTCTACTATCCCCCCTCCCCTCCCCTCCCCTCCCCTCTTCTCTCTCTACCCCCTCTACTGTGATTCATTTCTCCCCCTTGTATTATTTTTCCCTTTCCCCTCACTTCCTCTTGTATGTACTTTTGTATAACCCTGAGGGTCTCCTTCCATTTCCATGCAATTTCCCTTCTCTCTCCCTTTCCCTCCCACCTCGCATCCCTGTTTAATGTTAATCTTCTTCTCCTGCTCTTCGTCCCTACTCTGTTCCCAGTTACTCTCCTTATATCAAAGAAGACATTTGGCATTTGTTTTTTAGGGATTGGCTAGCTTCACTTAGCATAATCTGCTCTAATGCCATCCATTTCCCTGCAAATTCTATGATTTTGTCATTTTTTAATGCAGAGTAATACTCCATTGTGTATAAATGACACATTTTTTTTTATCCATTCGTCTATTGAAGGGCATCTAGGTTGGTTCCACAGTCTTGCTATTGTGAATTGTGCTGCTATGAACATCGATGTAGCAGTGTCCCTGTAGCATGCTCTTTTTAGGTCTTTAGGGAATAGACCGAGAAGGGGAATAGCTGGGTCAAATGGTGGTTCCATTCCCAGCTTTCCAAGAAATCTCCATACTGCTTTCCAAATTGGCTGCACCAATTTGCAGTCCCACCAGCAATGTACAAGTGTATCCTTTTCCCCACATCCTCGCCAGCACTTGTTGCTGTTTGACTTCATAATGGCTGCCAATCTTACTGGAGTGAGATGGTATCTTAGGGTGGTTTTGATTTGCATTTCTCTGACTGCTAGAGATGGTGAGCATTTTTTAATAGAAATAAAACTCATCCTAAAACCCCACCAACAGAACTTCCCCACTCCTCAAAAGAAATGTTTTCAAAATTGATAAAATCAATGTTATTGGTTGCTGTGATTGATTCTGGTAATTAAGGTTGGGAGAGTGTTAAACATCCTCTGAATCATAGACCATGGAGGAAGCAGAAATCCTTGAGAAAAATCAAGATTCTGCAAGAAAGAAGAAAAGGGAGTAAAATGGATATTGTACACACAATCTTAGTCAATCTGGCTACCTGGAATTCTGCCCTTTAAGTGGCTCTTCAGAGTTTATTGCCATATGTAATAATACTTGGGGAAGAGATGGTAATTTGGGGGCATATCTAGCAATATGCCTTCTTAAACATTGTATTAAACTGCTGATGTTGTTCTTCTTTTCTCCTGGTTATTCACGGTGTCAGTAATAAACACCAGAAATATGGTAAAAATATTTACTCTTAGAGTTTCTGTATTTTAGTACTAGGATTTGGGACATTGCTCAACCCTACATCTTTCACCAAAGATTTTGAGTTTAGATTCAGCTAGGTGTTTTAAAGCAGAGATATTCATCCTTTGATACCAGGCTTGATTACAGAGAAAGGTGCTTTGCTGGGGAATATTGCCTATCGGACTCTTCGTTCACATGCACAGGAGAATTGGGATGGAATGTTTATTTGTTCTCCCCCATGTCTTTATCTCTGGTTTTAAAACTTATTGTTTTATATCTTCTCACCTTTACTCATATCTAATATAGTGCCAATGGTCTTATGGCTTTTGGTAGTAATTATCATTCTTCATGAAGAGAAAGAACCATTCTCCCACATACTTTTCCTTTTAAGAAAAATGAATTGAGTCCAATGATTATCTTTTCCTTTCACACTTTGCCAAGGGCTGTTTGTTTGTTTGTTTGTTACAAAATATCCCAGTGATCTAGCCCAAGTATCCTTTAATATGAGCTAAATAAAATAAAGAGCAAGTTTGCCAGGTGTTTCACTCCTATGTGACAAAGATTGTCTGTTTTCCATCTAAGAATAGGGAACTACCTGACCTTCCTCTTTCTTTTCTTGGTCAAGCTCTTTCTTGAAGCTTACTTGCAATACTTTATTGAAAGCACCAATTTTTCTATCAGTGAAAACTATTTTAAATGCATTTTTTAAAAGCTTCAATTGGCTTTCCAAAAAATTATATGTATTATCCCACTTGACCAGAAAACCTAAGGATGACTCAGGTGCAGCACAGTTGGATCAAAGCTTACAAAGGCTATTCCCAGAAGACTGACGCTTTGTCTCAGCTCTGCTCCTCTCTACTTTGTAGAATCTTTTACAGTCAGTTTCTTTCCAAGGAACAATAAAGATAGTTTCTGGCATCCCCTAGTCTACATTTTTGTAGCATGCAATTTAAAAGGAAGAGAAATCCTCTGACCTCTATATCCATGGATCTAATGCATCCAAATCTTTACCTTGATACAATTACTGGGATCACATCCTTCTTTCTGCCTGCACAAGCCACCTTGATCAAGAGAAGAATATATATGTTTAGATCATCCTGGATCACGTGGAACCTACTCTTGTGAAAAGGGTGGTAGGACACCTTGGCAGACATATCCATCCGTATGAATGATGGAAGCAGACTCATAAGGTAGAGGTGTGGCGATGACAAAGGCAAATGTTAATCCAGTAGAAAAGAAAGACGGGTGGCTTGGCCAAGATCAGATGTGGGCACTGCATTATCCTCTATCCATGATGATTTAAGCTTTGTAACTTCATTTTGTTTTCAAACACTCAAAGCCAGCTTATGTTGTATGGAAAAGTGCATTTGTTCAATAAGTGAAAAGAATCATATGAATGCATCTTAAAAAGTTCTTCGGATGAATGCCATTTTCCAAGTGTGATATGTTGTTAGGAGAAAACCTTGGCAACTTGAAGTTAATTTATGCAAAGGGGAGGTAGGGTTAGAAGCAGCAATACAAAGGCATTTCTCAAGCTGTCTTTTTCACAGTTTACACTAAAAGATTCTCCCTCACACCTCCACCCAAGAAAATTCCACCACAGAATGATCCTCAATAGTATTTTCTTTCCCAAGAATATTGCTTTCCATCTTTCTGATTTTTCCAGTGAACAGATCATGTGAAAGCATTAATGATTGCACAATGCAGGGGGTTAGTAAGGTAAGTGGAGCTCATAATTACCTCATTTACATTCTTTTATTCACTGAAACAGAATTCTTAATGAATTTTATGTGAAATGCAGGGTAATCAGCACAAATGAAGCTCTCTGGTGCAGGGTGGAGGAGTGAGCCAAGCCTTGGCTTCCAGCAGAAAATCTGATGAACGGTCAGGCAAAATAGTTCAGCACAGAAGCCTGGGATGTTAGATTTTAAGAGACTGAGCAAAATGTTATGTTTTAAAAGACTAGTGCATCTAGGTTGAGATCTAAAGATCAAGCCTTACTAACAGAAATAACCAATGCGTTCTTGCCACCTCCCTGACTTTCTGTAGAAGTAATCAGCTATCTCTGCTCAAAGGATTGTGGGACAAATAAAACCAGGCAGTGAATGAAGAGACCTACATGCTAGTACTGATCTGTGCATAAACTAGCTGTGGAATGTTTAATAAAACATGTCATGTCCCTGAGCTTTGGGTTGTCCACTTGCAAAACAGAAAATGTACATTTCGTAAATTCCCGGGAAACAAGTTCCCTTAAAACAGAATCAAGTGGCTACTTCCATCCCTAGTAGTTTAGCATCTCTCTGGAAAGGGTTGAAACCATTGTGTCTTGAACCAAATTCCCAGGTGATCTTCAAATGACTAACATGAAATTAAAAAAAAAAAGAACTTTAAAATATCCACATGAGCAAGAAGTTCTTTGGCTGAACCATTGTTGGCCTTCAGAAGCATTAAAAAAAAAAAAGCTCAAAATATGAACAGGATAAAAAGAGTAGCAAATTAACAAATGCACTTGTGACAGAATTATGTACCTAAAGGACAAAGTGAAATGTATCAAATGTATGGCAATCATACTGAAATTAATGACAAGTATGAGCCAGACAGTATGAATGACAGACTGTTTCCTAAATTAAGGAAACAACCTGGAGGAATTGTCCATATGAAGCTGTTATCTGAGTGGGCTAAGAGGACTAGTTGTCTGTATAGACACTTCAATTCAATTTCTATACCTATATTAATTTACTTTGAACCAACAGCCTTGTATTGCAGATTTTATAATTTACTGCTTGTATCTCAACCTACCCACTTTCTGTATATGCTTATATAAATTATTTATGCAATTTCTAGATCCTTTGCATCTCTAATACATTTACGGTTGTATTGGAACATGAATGTAATGTTGACAGATATTCCAATTATTCTAGATATATTCTAGAGTTTCATGAACATGATGCTGATTTTTAAATGAAGTGAAGTAATTTAATATCATTTTAGGATTTGGGAGGGCAAACTGTAAGCCAAGAAAATTATTTCTTTGCATCACTACATACTTTACAGAATAATAAATGTTCATGAAGAAAACTTATCCATGTCATTGTGGTAACAATTCCTGACAGTATATTTTGTCTGCTGAGAGTTATGATGATTAGTGTCTTTCTTCATACCTTCATGTTCTGTTCTCTTCTTTCTCTTCTCTTGTCTGAGCTGTTATAAACATGTATTTTTGTTGTGGTAAATGGTGTCCCTCATATGCAGATGGAAACACTAACACAGTATGGTAACCAAAGTACTTAACATCTCAGACTTTGCCTTATTAGGAGTCAATGTTCTGATTTGGATAGCAAGATTGGCATCACATTGACCACATGTTGAATTAGTGTGTGCACCTCCCACGACACGTTGCAGAATTTCTACTTAATTATCAGTCTGTGTAACTGTTGTATTTCTACCATTTTTCCCCTCTGATCATTATTTTCCTTTAATTTTAAAATATGTCACTATATCTGCAGGGGTACAAAATAATTTATCAGGCTATACAGTATAGCTTGATACTTCTTCTTTTCCTGTATCTCTCACAACCATAGTCCAATAGCTTTGGTGTCCTGAAGCAGACAGAATTTCGACTTGAAATCTGAGCTTCTAAGTGATCAGGCAATGGCCAGGGAACTTGCTCAGGGCCTTTCTGCAGCATTGGTATGCCCCTCAGAATTGGTTCAGCCTTGGTTTATGCTGAGTTTATAACCTGCGGAGCTTTGTCTGGTTACTGCAACTTGGTTCTAGGAAGAAACTCTCCTTCCCTATTTGATGGTTGCAAAACATTTTTGAAGGTAAACACACACACTCTCTCTCTCTGCAGAAGATGCTATTCACCAAGCCTAGCAAACATAAGGAGAACCTGTCTTTGTATCAGCAGCTCAGTAAAAGCTTATAATTTCCAAATCGGGTGCAAAAACAACACATCTTCACCATTCTGGAACTTTTCACTATGTAGATTATGTATAAAGATTATGGGGACAGAGACTGTGGCTACTCTGCAGCTCAACTATCTCAACTGTCACAAAGCACATATTATCTCTGATTTACCACACCTACTAAGACTCAATATGCAAACATTTTTGAAGTTGATAGGTACTGTGCCACATTCATTCAGATAAAACATAGTTCCAGGGAATACATATTCTTTTCCAGGTACTCTTTCTTCTGTGAATTGCCTTTTGGGTATCTCTTTTTTTCCTGGGCTCTTATCAGCGATATCCACTGGTATTGACTATAACTCCACCAATTGATACTATGGCAATCCCCATTATGCAGTGCAGCTGCTATACCTTTTTATAAGCTTCTTGGAGACTCCAGATCACCCAATCTTCACATTGGGCTCTATGACCAAGTCAGGGAGAATAATCTCTGCTATTTATGGTGCATTCTTTTAAAATATAAACCACTGTGTTTGTGTGTGTGTGTGTGTGTGTGTGTGTGTGTGTGTGTGTGTGTTCCCCCCTCTTGGGAATAATGTAATGAGTTGCTTCTGTATTCACATCAGGGCCACTGCTTGGTTCTAAGAATCTCTACTTTTCAAACTTTCAGTTTAGGATATCTGTGTGAAGTCCTTGGTGCTTAGTTCTGTATCTTGAAAATGTATATCCCCAAAACCCGTTTCCCAAAAATTTCTAGGAATTAGGTGCTCAATTAGAACTAGAGAATAAATCAGGAAAGGAAAGAGATTGCTCTCGTTAAGGTGATGAGTAAGGAAGATCGTAAATTGACAGCTGTGCAAAAAAATCAGTCTAGATACAGACATCAGCTGGACAAAAGGAGGGGCAACTGCCATTTTTAATGTATATGATTATTATAAACTTGAAAAACAACAAGTCAACTGAGGAATTAGATATATTAAGAAAGACAAAAGGTGGTTAAGTAGTTTTATTACATGAAAGATTAATAGCTTTCAATGTTGTTCAAACACAAATCCCTTAAGATTTACATGCAAGGCGAAGTACTATGGACAATAGCATAGCAAAAAGGGAAAAAACACAAAAATATCTAATACATTTGAAAAATCTATATAATGAAACTGTAACGCTTTACTAGAGTAAAACAAACTTACACAAAAAAGAATATATATCCTCTTGCAGCATTAGATTAATCAATATTCATATTTCAGTTTCTTCCTAAGTTAATACATAGTTTTAATGGAATTTGTTAAAAACTAAATAGTTATTTATTTGTAAAATTATTTAAGATTCACAAATATACAGATTCAAATTCAAACAGAAAAAGAAACCTGTAAGGGTAGTCAAGGAATTTCTTAAAAACAAGAATAATTAGGAAGGACTTGCATTATCGGATAATAAAACTATTATAAAACTGCAGTAAACAGTCTGCTGCTGACACACAACTAGATTAGAGGAAAAAAGCAGAGAAGATCCAAAATGACACAAATATCTAGGGAACTTAAAAACTACAAAGTCTACATCTCAAAGCAATAGAGAAAAGAGAATATTGTTTTTAATAGAAAAAGTTATAATTCTCATGTATTCTATCCTAGTTTCCTCTTGTACTAATATTTTACATTAGTGTGGTACATTTGTCACAATTAATGAACCAATGTCAACACATTATTAAATACCATACTTTATTGTAATTTCCTTGGTTTTAACCTAATGTTTCTTTTTTCCATTCCAGGATATCATTTTATAACTAGTAATCAAGACTCTTTAGACTCCTCTTGGCTGTGACAATTCTTCATATTTTCATTGTTGGTAAGGATGTGGCAGTTTTGAGGAGCACAGTGTTAGACTGTCCCTCCATTTGTATTTGTATGAAGAGTCTCTTGTGTTTGATAACCTGAGTTTATGAATTCTGTGCAGCAAGACCATGGAAGTAAAGTACCATTCTCTTCAAGTAAAGGTGCATGCTATCAACATTATTCACCCTATTTATATTAACTTTGACCATCTGGTTAATATAGTGTATTTCAGGTTCTGTACTGTGAAGAAGTTAGTTTTCCCCCCTTTGCACTCTGTAAGGAAGTCACTTTGCAAGGCCCACACTTGCAGTGTGTGGATTTATACTCCACCATTTTTTCTTCATTATTTATTCAGTTATTTATTAATCTCAAATGGACTTATGAATAATTATGTTGTGCTTGAATTATAATCCAATAGTTATTTATTGTTTGCTTGTTACTTGCCCATTGAGAGATTTCATTTGTTCCTATATCCCTTCTATATACATCTATATGTTTTTCTCTATGGTTTCTTTGTTTGTTTTAGCATGTCCTTCCTGGCATTGCAAGATGCTTCAGGTAATATGCTTCAGGTTAACATATGATATATTTTCTGCTAATTCCTAGAATCAATCTTTTTTTTTTTCCCCAAAAAAGCACTGTTCCTCTTATTGGAGAATGGTACTAGAAAACAAGGCAACAGTTTTGCTTATTATTACAGGGGACATCATTGTTCCAGACTGGCAGAGCAGGAAGTATTTATGCATACAAACTCCTTCACATATACAAATCTGTAAATAGTTCCATATATTTCCATCTGTATCTATGTGAAGTTAAATATTAGCTCACACAGATATTTCTAACTATAATGCATTATCACATGGATCATTCTATACTTCTCCCCTTGCTTATCTGTTTATCTATAACTTCCAACTCCAACAGTGAGGAAACTGGATCCCACCATCTGCCATTCATTCATGTAATTGTTCAATATCAATGTACTTTTCAGTCTTGTTAACCAGAACCCCTATGGGGGGAGGTGTTTAAAAGCTTTATTTATCAGAAAGCAGTGCTGTGCACAGTGCTTTTAGTCATTAGTCTTACAGACTGTATTCATTTCCAGTTTCTTAGGTCAATGCCTTTACCCTCCTCACATTTGTATGAGTCTTTCATACATTTGTAAGAAACATTATTTTATCACAGTCTGCATTTTGTTATTGATTCCTCTAATCTAAATTATTTTTAATATTCATGCTAAATATTTATTTTTGGTAACATAAAGTTAAATTGGTTTGAACAAACACATAGCATCATGTATCCCACATTAGAGCATCACACAAAATATTTTCACTTCCCCCCCAAATCTCCTATGCTATACATTTGCTCAGTATTTTCCCTACCAACCCCTGGCCACTACTAATATGTTCCCTATCTCAATATATTTTTTCTATTCCTGATAATCATAAATGTTCACATTTTAGTCTGGCTTATTTCATTTAGCATAGTTCATATCATTTTATTACTAAATACTATTCCATTGGAAAATGCAACACAGTTTGCTTATCTATTTACCTATCAAGGATATCTTGTTTATTCTAGTTTGGGAAAAGTGTGGGTAAAGCTTCCATAAATAATTATACACAGGATTTTATGTGAATATGTTTTCAAGTCAATCGGGTAAATAATCAAGACAATAATTGTTGATTTATATAGAAAAACTATGTTTAGCTTCATAGAACACGTGTAGTGTTCCATAGGGTTATATACCATTATGTATTTCCAGCAGTAATGAATGAGAGTTACTGTTGCTCCATATCTTTGCCAGTAATTGATAGTGCCAATTTTTTGTGTAGCAGTTTTTCACTGTGGCTTTAATTTTCAGTTCTTAATTGGCAAATGATGGTGAGAATCTTTTCTTATACCTATTTGTCATCTGAATATTTCTTTGATCAGGACTATTCAGATCTTTCACCCATGTTTCAGTTAGGTTGTTTGACTTCTTGTTATTGAGTATTAAGTTTTCTTTATCTTCCAAATATTTCATCCAATCTATGGCTTGTCTTTTAACTTTCTAAAAGGTGTCTTTTGTAGAGCAAAATATTTTAATTTTTATTAGTATCAAATTATCAATTTTTTTCTCATGGATAATATTTTTTGTGTTGTATCTAAAACCTGCCACCAAATCCAAAGTGATGTAGAATTTCTACCAGAAAATGTTTTCTTCTATAACTTTTATAGTTTTTCAGCTTGTATTTATGTACATAATCCATTTTGAATCTCCTTTATTTCTTAAATATTGGCAGAATGTGTTCTGGCCATAAACCATCTGAACTTGGTATATTCTTTTTTGAGAGGTTATTATTTAGTGATAGTATTGCTGTTATAAATGTAGAACTCTTCAAGTTATCTATTTTTCCTCAGTAACTTGTTGTAGTTTTCATATTTCTTTATTTTTTTGGTACTGAGGATTGAACTCACATGTGCTTAACCACTGAGCCACATCCCCAGCCATTTTTTGTATTTTATTTAGAGACAGGGTCTCGCTTAGTTGCTAAGTACCTTGCTAATTTGCTGATGCTGACTTTGAACTTGAGATCCTCCTGCTTCAGACTCCCAAGCCCCTGGGATTACAGGCATTTGCCACTGTGCCTACTTAGTCTTCATATTTCAATAATTCCTTGCATTTCAGCTTTCAAATTTGTTGTCATGAAGAGGCTGATGATATTTCCTTAATATTTTAATGCCTATGAGATCTGTAGTTACTGTCTTTCTTTCTATTCTGGAATAAGGAACTTGTCTGCTCTCCCTCTCTCTTTCATCTGGTTAGAGGTTTATAAATTATATTAATCATTTCCAATGACTAACTTTTTGCTTCATTGATTTTCCCTATTATTTTCTTATTTCTAATTTTGTTAATTTCATTTTTATTTTTTATTTGTTCTAATTAGTTATACATGACAGAATGTATTTCATTTCATTGCACACAAATGGAGCACTTTTCATTTATCTGGTTGTACATGATGTAGAGTCACACCTTTTGTACAATTATACCTAGGATAATGATGTTCTTCTCATTCCACCATCTTTCCTACCCCCATGCTCCCTCCCTTCCCCTAAATCCCCTTTATCCTATCCAAAGTTCCTCCATTCTTCCCATGCCCCCTCCCCCATTATGGATCAACATCCACTTATCAGAGAGACTATTTGGCCTTTGGTGTTGGGGGAATTGGCTTACTTCACTTATCATAATATTCTCCAACTCCATCCATTTACCTGTAAATGCCATAATTTCATAGTCTTTTAATGCTTAGTAATATTACATTGTGTATATATACCATAGTTTCTTTATCTGTCCATCTATTGAAGGGCATCTAGGTTGGTTCCACAGTTTAGCTATTGTGAATTGAATTTCTATAAACATTGATATGGCTGCATCACTACAGTATGCTGTTGATTTCTTCTCTAATTTTTATTATTATTTTTCTGTTTGATTTAGGGTTAGATTCTTCTTTTGTCTCCCATGATAGAAATTTTGGTTATTGATTTTAGACTTTTCTTCTTTCCTAATATGTACATTTAATGCCATAAACATCTTTCTATCCAATGTTATCACTGCATCCAACAAATTTTGATGTTGTATTTTATTTTCAATTAGATAAAATATATTTATTTTTCATAAACATTTTTCTTTATATATAATATATATACTTAGTTGTAGATGGACACAATATTTATTTTTTTTATGTGGCACTGAGGATTGAACCCAGTGCCTCACACATGCCAGGCAAGCACTCTGACACTAAGCCACATCCCTAGCCCCTCATAAGACTTATTTTATCATGTGATAATTATAAGTGTGTTGTTTAATATTCAAATATTTACTCTTGTTGCTATTATACTCTTGTTGATTTCTGATTTAATTCCATTGTCATTTAATCATTTTGTATGTTTCCTAGGTATTAAATGTTTTTAAGATATGTGTTATCACTCAGAATACGGTTTATTTTGGTGGCTATTCCATGTGACTTTGAGAATAATATGAATTCTGCTTTGTTGTATAAAATATTCTATAAATGTTAATTAGATCAAGTTGATTGATAGTTCATTTATATCACTTATATCCTTATTGATATTCTGCTTCCTTTATCAACATGTATTTATCAAATCAGTATATATCTATTAATATACTGATAATGAATATTGGAGTCTCCAACTAAAATAGTATATCTATTTCTTTTCAAATCTATGGAAAATTTGCCTCATTTATTTTGATGCTATGTCACTAGGGACATACTTGTTCAGAATTATCATGTTTTCTTGAACTTCTTTAGCATTAAATAATTCTTCTATTTATTCTTGATTATCTTTCTTCTCCTAAAGTCTAGATTCTCTGGTAGAAACAGTCTGGTTTTCTTTTGATTAATGTTAGCATGGTCCACTTAACCTATCTAAATTTTTACACCTTTACAATCTTTTTTGGTATATAATTCCTGCTTGTTTTGTCTCTTCTTTGATTACTTTCTCCCTTTTCTGCTTTCTTTAACTTTAATCAAGCTTTGAATATAATTACATTTTATTTTCTTTCTCAGAATATCCATTAAATACTTTTCAAAAAAGGTATTGTCTTAGAATTTATGATATACCTTTTTAGTTAATTTAACGTCACCTTCAGACAACACTATGCACAACATATGTAATAAAGGTTGAGCATCTCCAACTTCTTTGTGACATTACCTCATTTATTTTACATATCAATATTCTATAATTGCACAAGACATTGTTCCTAGCATTGCTTTAAGCAACTAGTTTTATATTAGGTAAATTAAGAATGAGAAAAAAATGTCTTATTTTACCTTAGTTATTGATTTTCTAGCTCTTTTTATTTCTTTACTCATATTCATGTTTCTGTTCTATATAATTTTCCTGCTTTATGAAGAGCTTTTCTTAGTATTTTTATAGTGCATGTCTGCTGATTATCAGTTTCTCTCAATTTTTGTTTGTTTGGGCAAATATTTATCCTCTTATTTATGTATTTATTTATTTTTTATTTATTTGGTCCTGGGGATCAAATCCAGAGCCTTTGCATGCTAGGCAGCATTTACAACTGAACTACATCCCCAGGCCTGTTACCAACTTTTAAAGGATAATTTTCACAGAGTTTTAGGTCAGAGGATTATTTTTTCAACATTTTAAGTATTTCACTTCACTTTATTCTTGCTTATTTATCAAAGGTCCATGGCAATTTTTATCCTTTTTCCTAAGTAAAATGTTTTTTAACTTCTTTTTCTTTCTGTTTCTTTTCTTTTAAAAAAAAATCTTGGCTTTCTGAAGTTTTATTATGGTATACTTATGGGTGTTTATGTTTGTGTATGTGTTTATCCTGCTTCATGATCTGAACTTTCTGGACCTGTGATCTGTGATTTTAGTGTCTGTCATTAATTCTGAAAAGTTTTCTGCTATTGTTACCTCATAATGTATTATTTTCTGTTCCATTCTCTCTTCTACATGATTTTAATTATTCTTAAAATGTGCTATTCATATATTGTCCCACAGTTATTGGTTATTCTGTTCCTTTGTAGTTTTTGATTTTTTCATATTTTAATTTTATTTTACTCTTTGCCTTTCAGTTTGGTAAGTTTTTATTGTCTTATATTGAAGGTCACTGATTATTTTTGCAAATATAACAAGACTATGATGAGCCCATTGAAGACATCTTCATCTTTATTATACTGTTGTATTACTATATTTTCCTACTAATTCTTTCTTAAATTTTTCTTCTTTCTGCTTACACCATCACCTGTTCTTACATAATATTTTTCCTTTAACATCTTTACCATATTAATAATAGTCTGCCTGATCATTACAAAACTGCATCACTTCTCAGTCTGGTTCTTATGGCCTCTCTGTCCCCTAAAAATGTGTTTTTTTCCTTGAATTCTGCCATGCTTTCAGCTTTTTTGCTGAAATTTCAACATGCTGCTTTGGGAATTGGAACAGAGGTAATAAGCCTTTATTGTGAGGATTTATGTATATATGGCTAAGAGTTTAACTGTGCTTTATGTTTGCTGGACCTGTAAGTGCCAGAAGTTTAAAATTACCCCGATGTCCTTGTTTTTTCCTTTCCCTTTTATCTTTGGACTTCCCTATAGAGTCCTCCTCTGAATGTCTTTCTCAATATTTTCACCTGTAATCCACAGTTATAACTCTGCAGCTTTGTTGGTGTATAGTATGGTTTAGATATAAGGTATCCCCAAAGAAGCTCATGTGTAAGACAATGCAAAAAAGTTTAGAGGTTACATAATTGGGTGATGAGAATTCAGACCTAAGTAGTGTACTAATCCCTAACAGGGATTAACTGGGTGGTAACTTTAGACTGGTAGAGTGTGGCTGGATGGGTTGAATCTTACATATTTTGCCTTGGTTGAGCAGAGTTATCTCTCTGCTTCCTGCTTATGATATTGTAAACTGCTTTCCTCCAGCACATACTTTGGTGATGATGAGAACCCTCATCTCAGGCCATGAGTCAGCCATCTGAGGCCTGAGACCTCTGAAATTCTAAGAAAACTTTTCCTCTTCTAATTGTTCTTCTAAGGCCTTTTGGTTACAGTGGGGGCGGGGGAGGGAGAAAAAGAAAACTGACTAAAACAATGTGCAAGTAAGATTTGAGCAAGAAGGGAGTCTCTGTAACATTCTGATTAAATGTCGGCTTTTGTTGAGATGTGACTTTCACAAATGTTTCTTCGGTGGTACACCTTGTCCACATTCCCACTCCTTGACCTGTTTCCTTCCTTGACTGCTGTGTTCCAATCCATTTATGTAAAGCTTTTGTGCATTTTTTTCCCCATTTATGTGAGACAGGAAGGCTGGAGGGAGCTGTTGTGTGAAAAATTACTTGCCCCCAGCTGGGATAAAACTGTGGCAAATTTCTTTCCCTTTGTGAGTAGGGCTTTGTTATGAAGGAGGCTCAGAGTGTGTTCCAAAATTATTAGTCTTCCATTCCTCTTGGTTAGAGCCTGGGAGTATTTCTCAGACATATACATGTGAATCTGACAGGATTTCTGAAAGTAAAGCCCACAGAAGGAGCCTCCATCCCCCTCCCAGGCCCCAAGGAGATTCTAACACACATTCAGTCCA
Source organism: Marmota marmota marmota (assembly GCF_001458135.2). NCBI lineage: Eukaryota > Metazoa > Chordata > Mammalia > Rodentia > Sciuridae > Marmota > Marmota marmota. The sequence goes on along the minus strand of NW_026000243.1, from coordinate 4,639,144 downwards.
TATGCAACCTCCAGCAATTTGTCATAATTAGTATAAAAATATCCTTGCTGATTAAGGGCTTCAGTGGCTTCTTCTGCAGGCAAGCATATCTTTCTGTCTCTTTCTTGGTGCTCCTTCCTGCCTCTCCATATTCTGTGATGATGGTTTGCCTGGCTACTTCAGTTATAGGATGGGTCCAAGAAAAGTAATTGTTTTTCAATAGGTCCAGTTTTTTCCCTGTAAGGATGAAAATGATGTCTTCCAAAATCTTTGCATGTTGCAATTGAGACTACAAGTTTTATTGGACTTTAACTTTTGCTCTTTTTTTTTTTTCCAAGATCAAGAAATATGCTATTTCCTTCACTCTTTTGGTTCAGATGAATTTGCTTTCCAATTTGATTACAAGCTGAACAGTAAGGAGTGCTGTTCTTCTGATACAGCTTTGCTAAGAATGGCTAAATAGGGTTGCAGCCTTCTGCTAGAAAAATCACTAAAATAAAAGGCCATTCTGCCTCCTTTCACACATGCTGAGCAAAATACAGAAAATAATGTCTACTTTCATTGTCAAAGTATTGTATTATGATTTACTGCAACTGAATATTTCAATTGAATAAACTGAAAAATTGGCCTTTTCTCTCTAAATTTGGAAAGGTTAATAATAATAATAATAATAATAATAATAATAATAATAATAATAAAAACATTGAGGCATAATTACCTGTCATTCAGTGCCATTGTTTATAACACCCATCTACTACCTGTGCTTACAGTTGGTTCTATAGAGTTGATTTCAATTGTGTAAAACAATAAATTAAAATGAACTTAAGAAATTTTCAAAAGCAGATTATCATTTTTTATCTATATCTGTTGTGTTTTCCGTGTATTTATAATATCAAAAGAAAACCTATATTCAGAGAAAATGAGAAAAGAAGAGTGCTAATGAAGAGTATGAATCCCCCTTAGCTTTGCTTCTTTTTATTTCCTCTCACTGCTTTGCCTCGAACATTGGTATTAAAGTTGTATATAACATTTTGTATAATAACATTGATGTTTAGAATTCTGGAAGGAATTTGTCTTTCTTGCTAGAGTAATGCAGATTAGGGGCCCTTGGGAGCCTAAAATTTGGTGGGGAGAATCCAAAAGAAGACAGAGCTGAAGCAATAGACACCTTAATTCTATGTATAGGTTAACGTTAGTTCTCAACTACACCTGAGCACCACTGTTATAGACTGAAGGTGTGTGTCTCCCCATAATCCATATGTGGAAACCAAATTCCAAGGTATTAGTATTGGCAATCAGGTGTTTGTGAGGTGATCAGGTCATGAGGAGAGAGTCTTCGAGAATGAGATTAGTACCCTCACTGGAGGGAAGGAACTGGAGAATTCCCTGACCCTTCCAGTCATGTGAAGACTCAGGGCTGTTTATGTACCAGAAGACAGGCCCTCACCAAACACTGAGTCTTTTGCTGCTTTGATATAGGACTCCCCAGCCTCTATAACTCGTAGAAATAAATTCCTATTGGTTATAAGCTGCCTAAACTATGTCTTTGTTGCTAATATTGTAGTTCAAAAAGCCTAAACAGAGTAAGATGACCACATTTGGGGAAGACAGCCAAAAGAGTGTAGCAAAGTCTGTGAGAAGTAAATTACATAACACCAACTCATCTTTAAGGAGCATGTGCATAGGAAAGACCAAAAGCAACATAGTGCAGGCGCTGAAAACTAAAATGACATTTTGAACAATCACCCACAAAAGGGAAATGAGAAAGTCAGAATTTGCCAACAGGTCCTAATGAAGTTTATTGTCTGCTAAATGAACAAAATAGCACCATTCTCTAGAGGCTTATAGCAAGACCCAAGGGCTCATAAAATAATTTTCAAAATATAACAAAACTAAGAAAATGATGAATGATAAAGAGAAAAAATCAACAGATACAAACTTGAAATGATCCAGATACTGTAACTAACAAAGGGTTCAAACATCTTCGTTCCACGAAATAAAGGTAAACACTCTTGAAATAAAGGTGAAAAATAAGGTTCTAGGCATACATAGAAATAAAATCTATGAAAAGAACCAAATGAAAATTTTATAATTAAAAAAATACAATACCTGAAATTTAAAATTTCACTGGATAGCTTTATTATCAAGTGACTATGACTGGGGATAGTCAATGAAATTTCAGGTCATTTAACAGAAGACACTCAACCTGAAAAATAGGGAAAAATGCTTTAGAACATTCCTGCATTTGGATGAAAACCAATATTCTTCAGGATAATCATTAAAAATATTCTCTGCTTGGCTCTGAAAAAGAATTAGAGTTTCAAGACACTTCCCTTACAATAGTAACCTGATAATTGAAAAAAAATTGTGAATATACATCTTATTCAGCTATAGAAATAGGCAACACTCAGAATTGCCCATGGTGTGTATACCTTTTCTAGAGAAAGATTATAGGTAAAATCTTACATGGTGACCAAAGACTATAAACACTGGATTTTGCATAACTATTTAATCTACTTCTTAAAATAGATATTTTATTTTCTATGTGATTTCTAAAAAATAATACAACTGAACTCTGACATTGTTTCAGCAATACATCACCTGTTTTACAGCCATTTGTCATTGCCTCACTGAGGAATTCCTGAACTGCAAAAAGTTACAGATTCAATTCCTGATGCGCTCATTGGTGACTTGGTCTGATATAAGGGCAACCTCAGAGTCTGTTGCTTGGATTCAATTCTGTGCTTCTTTCTGTCACTGCCTGGGGGAGTTTATTCTACACAGAGAGTCAATTAGGCTATGGAGTCAAGGCTGACCACACAAAAGTACATTTCAGATGTTTATATATTTCTAGTCTGTTGAATCTAAGATGGTATCTGATGAGGGTTGCCCTGAATAAGAGCACAGGCAATATTCACTTTGTAAAATAGTGTGGGACTATAAAAATAACTACAAGCTGAAACTATGCAAAGGGATCTAAATAATCAATGGAAAACATTACAATTGGGTTTTTTTAAATTTAAATATTCCTGTCAAAACATTTAGAAGAATCTTGCAATTAGTTAAAAAAATGTATAAGAAAAAAAATAATAATGCTAATATTTACTAAGCACACAGTAATGTAAAACATTAGAAATTTGAGAATAAAGTCTTTCATTTCTTTGTAAACAAATCATCAAGAGAAGTTAAATAATGCATGCTTGCCTCTGGTTGTATAGCATGATCCAGAGAGTACATTTATATGTAAATATATATATATATATATCTTGGCTACTTGTTATAAAATGGCTGTGACATTTTATTCTTTATACTTTCACATAGAAGTACAAAAGTCCCTGAGTGTTCCATTATTGTGAAGTATTTTTCAGGGGTCAGTTTCTCTGGGGCATTTTCACCATTCATTATAACCATGCTCCTATTCATCTAAATAAAAGTTTTTCCTAAGTTCTGGCAATATATTAGAGTATTTCAGTGTGGCAATGTCAGCATTTGCATGGTTAGTGAGCACTTCTAACCTCTACTTACTTTTTATTTATCTTTCACTTCCAATGTTGGCACACTGTACTTTGATATACTTTTTTGAACTTTGATTTTGTTGACCAATTTCCTCTTTCAAGTATGGTCAGGCCTTGGTATCTAGAGAAAAAATTTTCCAGCCTCGCATATCTAAATCTATGGATGCTCAAGTCCCTTACACTAAATATCATAATATCTGCATAGAACTATACACATCCTCCTGTATACTTTGTCACCTCTAAATTACTTATGATGCCTAATACAATGTAAATATTATGTAAATAGTTGTTATATTGTTTAGGAATCATGACAAGAAAAAGTCTTTACATGCTTAGCACAGATGTAATGGTTTTGTTTTATGTTTTTAAAATATTTTGATCCATAGTTGAATCCACAGATGTAGAATTCACAGATATGGAGGGCTAATTTATTCATTTTTGTAAAATAACACATCATGCAATTCCTAGCAGATAAAGAAATAATGTAACTATATATATTGCTGTCTGTGAATGAACTAAATATTAGGTATGCAATTACCAATTACAGACTTTGAAAGAAGGAATATTATTGATTGTTGATCATGATGAACATGACACTTAAGTAGTGATAAGTGAACTCAAGAGCCCTAACAGGTAAGTTTATAATTCCTTTAATTATTAACAGTTAATATCCCATGGTGACTGACAGTTTGACTGTTGTCAGGGGCACTTGTTTAACCAAAGTACTGTGATTAAAAATTGTACATACCATAAAGTTTTACATGATATATAGAATAATCTTCATATACATACTGGCAATTTAGATCTTCTGTACTGAAAAACCTCCAATTTCAAACTTCTGACATTTTCTTTTTGTGTTTGGTAGAACATGCTTGTCTTGTTGATTGTATGTGTGTTCTGTATGTCCAAAATATTCACCTTTGTTAATATTATGCAAAGTAAATGACTTTTTGTAGTTTTAATTTTTAAGATTATTTATACTATATTCATTGAAGTTGTATTTTTATTTTCATGTGGTAAAGTATCTCTTTTCCTTTTTTCTGTATATTATTTGATGTCTTTTTCAGAAATGGCTTCTTATTCTGTTACAAAAACTATATACTTATTTCCTAAAATATTTTTAAGAATTTTTCTTTTCATATTTAGGTCTTTGATAAATATGGAAAATTTTTCTGTTTGATGGAGGTACAAAAATCACTTTCTTTTATTTTTTGAACATGGTTAGCTAACAGGACCATTATTACACTTTATAATTTTAGAAACAATGCTAGAAAGGTACAAAAATTATTGAAATTTTGATTTAATTCTTTTAATATAGTCTATAACAATATTTATTATGAACTTAAATAGCTTTTAATAAAATTTTGTAATTTCAAATAGCATTTGTTTGATAATTTCCTAAATACCTTATAGTTTTAGTCCTACTAAAGATGACTATTTTCCTAAAGATTATAATTTCTAGTTGGTTACTTTTAATGTATAGAGATGTTACCAGATTATGATATTTATATAGCAATCTTACTGAATTATCTTAATAATTAAAAAAAAATTATGTTATATTGAATGTTTTATGGAAATTAAAATATTATTTATTGATAATAACAATTAATTTTCTTTGTTTATGTAATTTACTTTTCTTGTCTTATTGCTTTGTATTTGATAGCCATCATAGAGTTGAATAGGGGTGAAAATACCAGATATCTCTGAAGATTTTTTTGATATTGGAAGAAATGCTTCTTTTTGTTGTTGTTGTTGTTGTTTTAAATTGAATATAATGCTTGTGATAAGTATGAGTAAGTTTGTTTTTTAGAAGTAAGGATATTTTCTTCTTTTTCTAATTTTTAGAGGTGTTAATTATGAATAGATTGTGAATTTTGTCAAATTATTTTTCTTTTTCTTTGAAAATTTTTTGTTATTTGTTGTTGATGGACCTTTATTTTATTCATTTATTTATATGTGGTGCTCATAGTAGAACCCTAGGCAAGGACTCTCTATCACTGAGCCACACACTCTAGCCCATCAAATTATTTTTCTGTGTTAAATAATCATATTATTTTTCTCCTATAATCTTCAAAGTGATATATGAAAATAATATTCTGGAAGCATATAGATAAAATGTGAAAATATATTTAATATGATATATAAAAACCAACATTTTCTGACTTTGAGTACTTATATTCAAATGCCATCATCCAATAGATTTTTGCTATATATAGAAACTACCATGAGGATTCTGGTTCTAAGATAATTGTGTTAGCCCAGAGTAGAGTCAATTCTGGTTGAGTCTCTGTAATGAATTCCTTCATTTAGCTCAAAGGAAAAACATACCATTTTTTTTTTTTTTTTTGCCTTTTCCTGTTTGTTGTTTCTTCTTTTTCCCCCCTTTTTCTGCCTTCAAACACAGGTTGCCTTCTCTTAAGTCATGGGAGAAAATAAAACAATTTAGAATAACTTGCATTTATTTACTTTATAATCCTACATTGAACTTTGAAGTTTTAGAATCTGATTTAAACTATGCCATGGGGTTAAAGTTCCAGGAATCCATATTCATTTATAACCAAACACATGCTTTCTGTTCACCTGATATATTGGAGTCCACTTGTAAATAGCCATCTTCATTTCTCTTGCCCTCTCCTCTGTGTCACCTTCCGTATCAGCCTTGAGGTGAGTCTCTGAAGCACTCTGCTGAAGACTGCAGATGGCTGGTGGTGCCTGGGCAGACACAGTAACTGTCCACTGCAGGCTTCCCCAGCTCTGCAAGTCTGCCTGGCTCTCATGGAGAGAAAACAGGAATTGATTCTATTCCACGGTAGGGAGTCTGCAGGCTCTTGCCAGATACAAGAATGTCCTTAGAACAAAAATAAACCCAACAAAGAGGACAGTATGATGAGCAGCATAGGAACTCAGCTTTCCTGGCAGCCTTCATCAAAATCCAGCTGACTTTCATTTAGTTTTCTTTGTGCCTACAAACAGGACATGCAGGATTCACAGCCTGCAAACCAGCCACACTTTTCTTTTTGAAGGAAACTTACTGGAGAGGCACAATTGCTGATACCTTTCAAATCAGTGCATGAAGGGAAGAGAAGAGCCTGTGCTTAGTCCACCTCAGCCCCACATGAGTCTGTCAGATCACCACGTCCACATCTCCTGTCACCAACACATACCAAGCATGCCTTCTTGGAATATTTCCTGTTTTTGTTCTAATGCAAAAGAACTGATCTTGTTTCACAGTGGCCACAAAAAGTCTCCCTAGCTCACTGCTCCATACACTCCTTATCACACTGGAGGGGAGTAAATAGTCTCCTTTAGTCAATTTGCTTATTTAGTTATTTTTTTATATATTCTGTCAATTTTAATCAAGCTCAATGTCAATGAGGCTTTTTTAAATTCCGTTTTGCCATTGTTTTATCCATAGAACCTAGAACAGAGTTGGGCACATAGTATTAAATGATTAATAACCGTGTGCTCAATGGAGAATGAATAAAATGATATTTTCTTCCATAACCACCAGCAGTGTACAATAATCAGACACCTGCTAGAGGGAATTGTGTGAAGAATGACTAATTCATGAAATTCCATTGTCTCCCCTCTGTGGCTGTGCTAAGGACTCTTCTGAGGAATGTGGTAATTCAAGTTAGAGGGTTTGGTGGCTGGCTCCCACTTCACTGCATAATACTGAAGTAAAGTTAAAACATCACTGCTAGGTGTAAAAGACAGGGCTTTGGGCTTCTATTTTATTCTTTTCTTTCTTTTTTGTCCGTTTGTTTGTTTGTTTTTTGTTTTTATACCACTTGTGTGTGGTTCTAATTCCAGAAATATCTTCAATCCCTAATTAGGGAAGATGAGTTATATGCTTGAATAATGTGTGTTCTTGCGGGGGGCGGGGGAGAAAACCTGCTAGACCTGACCTTTTAGCAGAAGGGACTAAATCAGTGAGGCATTTGGTTCCCCACAACCTCCTCAAGTTTAGGAGTGTGAAATAACAAGTAGCACAAATTTTAAGACGATTAAGACAATGTTCTCTAAGGAAATTGATCTATCAACCCTCTAGTTAATCAGATTCAATATTTTGTAATGAAGAAAAAGAAAAAGGAAGTGGTACCATTTTGTGTCCCTGTTGGGATATTCTAGAAAGATACAAAGTGGCAAGTACAAAATATAAACATCCCCTCATGCAAAATCTCAGGGAATAATTGTGTTTTATGTTGTATATGTGTGTCTGTCTTTGTATATCTATGTAATGAATGTGTATGATTGTATCTGTATGTGTAGACTGTATGTGTGAAAAAAACCACACACTCATAAATTCAACAATTAAACTGCCTATTATATGCCTAGCATTTTTTTGGGTATGAAGATAGAGTAGTGAGTATGTGTGCATACAGTATTTCTTGGTTAAGTTGGTACTAATGACTGTCATCATAATGATGTGTAATTAGAAAGGTCTCCGCTGGGCATGGTGATGCATACTTATAATCTCAGCAACTCCAAATTGCAAATTTAAAGTCAGCCTCCACAACTTAGTGAGGATCCAAGCAACTTAGCATGACCCTGTCTCAAAATAAAATAAAAAGGATTGGGGATGTGATTCCATTTCGTGGTTAAGCACCTCTGAGTTCAATCCACGCTATTTAAAAAAAAAAAAAGATGGTCCCCAACTTGCTATGGTTGGGGGTGCTTATGTTTCTGCTGAATACCTTATGTTGTGAAAGCAACAAGTATTCAGCAGAAACCATACTTGAATTTTAAATTTTGATCTTTTTCTCTAACAATATGCAGTAAAATAATTTTGTAGGTTGCTGGGCAGCAGCAGCAGGGGACCGACCGTAGCACCCAGTATGCCATGGGCTTATGTGGGGGGAACAACTCATATGTCACTGTGTACTGTGTTGCTAAGCTAGGGTGCTCAGCAGGTTAGGTGTATTCAATGAATTACCCACTTATTCGTACTTTAACTTACAATGAGTTTACAAGGACATGACTCCATCATGAATTGAGAACCATCTGTATTTTCCTCTAAATATCTTAAAGTTGACAGATGTGTAGTTTTCTTAACTCAGATCAAAATGTTACAAAAAAAAGAAAGGAAAAAATACAAAGAAAATCACTATCATGTAATCTAAAATTCTGAGTTTCTTCAAATTTAGTGTTCTCATGGTTTTTGGAAAAGCATAATTTTTTTGAATTACTATTATAGATACTGTATAAGAAGATGCTATGTTGCTAAGAAAAACAGGACCTAAACCATATAAGCTGAAAGATACTAGAAAAAGATGCATTTATAAAAGGATTCCACTTCATAAGCTTTCATGTGATATTGAGATGTCTATTGCCAAAATTTAATTTTTTAAGTTTAACACTACCCATATTAAAAATATTAACCCATAGAGAGTAGGATTTTAGACTGCTGTAATTAATACTACTTTAATATGAACATCTTATTAAAATATTTCCAAATTAAGTTGTCAGACTACTTTAATATGAACATCTTATTAAAATATTTCCAAATTAAGTTGTCAGTGTACAGAGTATGATAGACAAATGAGAAGGAAGTACTTAGGCTGCTGTCCAGGCAAGGTAGCAAGGAGGGTGAGGTAAGAGAGAAATAACTGAGTGAAAGGATGCTGGGGTTTGCTTTGATACAAAATAAAGATTATTAGCTATACAGAGATCATATTTTTTATATTTGCATTCATGAGCCTGAGAACAGCATGGTAAAAATTATACTAAAATCATATACATTTGTTATTATCACATTATACTAAGAGAATCAGAGGGTACTGTATGTTGAGCAGTGAATGAAGAAAATTCATTGTCCTTTTAATCCTTGTAGTAAAGGGGCTACAGATTACTAGGTGAGAATGTATATTTGAGAGTGCTTTAAGATTATTGGTTATGTATGAAGGATAAGCATAAAAGCCTTCATTGTATATCAAATGAATGAGACCCTAGAGTGGAGAGCTAATTAGAAACTAAATTTTATTTATTATATTTCTCTATTTATCTATTGATTTACAAGGGTGACTACAACCTCTAAGGAAATCAGCATGTCTGCTCACTATAAGATATTGACATGGGAAGTGGGCATGTAAGAATGAATGAGCTTAAGGGTTCTGTGGACATGGATGTGAGCTCTGCCTCTGCCATACCACAGCCTGTGATCTCAGCTCATTTCCTAACCTTTTTAAACCTCAGCTAATGCATTTTCTTTACATGTTCTGAAAATGGAGGAAATGACACTTACCTTAGAGGGTTATTATGGTGTCATGTGTGCAGAGAGAGTAGCACAATATTGATATCATTTAGATGCTCAGTAAATGGTGGTTTTATCATTACTTTTGTAATTCAAATAGATGATGACATCAGTGTCTGACAATCTGATGTGTCCTTTTTCCCTGAAACAGTGTTTGGATAGAAACGTAATGATGTTTAATGAGTTCATAAGCAGTGGATTTCCACTTTCAAGTTTTGACATGCCTCTGATTCATGCACTTGGTTTAATGTTTGGTGCTGAAGGTTAAAGGATAGTAGAAAGATTATAACAACAGTAAGAGGAAAATTAGTCTTTGGTTTTCTAGGAAGTACCACATAATTCCAGCATCCTGGTATACTGCCCAGATCCCAGGGTCCAGTGTCATCACCTTAGTCCCAGAAATTATAGCTTGTCATTACCCCAGTTGGATTGGAACCACGGAGACACTTGAAGGCTAAATAAATGAATGAGGGGTCTATAAATTGACCTCTATGTCAGTTTATTTTATTAATATCCAGGGAGCATGGATGTGGAAACATTTCCAGGAACCAGAGTATTTTATCAGGGCATTTTTACTCCCATGAAATCCATGTTCTTTGTGAGGTATCAATTGACTGGAGAGAATGACATTTGAGCATCAGTGTTAGAGTCTGTAAACAAGTCAAAATAACACCTGGCATTTTGCCAGGGGAATGTTAGAGTTCGTAAACAAGTCTGGATGGTGCCTGGCAAAATGCCAGAGGGGGTGGTTTGAGAAGTAACAAAAGCGAGCCATTAAGTGTGGAGATTCCTGATTGGTTGACTGATGTATCTAGTTTATGCTAATTAGATAAGCTGTGTGGAATGTATAAATACTGCTTCTGTCCTGCAATAAATGGCTCCCACTCCTGCTGTATCAACGTACACAAGTTATTCGTCACCCCCCTGATTATTCTGCTGCAGCCGGACTCCGGCAGATGGTGGCCCGTACGGGGAGCCCCGGGACACTTGGGGGTAAGTGACGNTTATACAGTATCTATAATAGTAATTCAAAAAAATTATGCTTTTCCAAAAACCATGAGAACACTAAATTTGAAGAAACTCAGAATTTTAGATTACATGATAGTGATTTTCTTTAGCCATCCAGAGTTCCTGCCTTCATCCTAGTGCTGGTGAAAACAAATGTAGAAGAATTTCCAGTGTTGCTGAGAACCAGAGGAGACTTCAGATCAAGCTAGCTGCCTGCAGGACTTACCTGGACTGTGATTTAAGCTAGCTGCCTGCAGAACTTACCTGGACTGTGATTTACCTGGACTGTGAGTTAATCTATTGAGAGACTGCTTTACCTGGACTGAGACAACAAACTGTAATCTATAACAAATTGTAACTCGGTATCTTTGCTAACAGTGTCATTGCTGGTATAATTTTTCCAAGGGCTTCTTGCATGGAGCCATCAATTGGCTTGGTATTGTGGCATTTTGTATCCTTCCTTTCTGTTTGTAGCAGGTTATTTATGGTGTTTATGTAAAAACCACTATGGTTGTTATTTAAATTAAACAAAAGGGGGAATTGTTAGAGTCTGTAAACAAGTCAGAATAACACCTGGCATTTTGCCAGGGGAATGTTAGAGTTCGTAAACAAGTCTGGATGGTGCCTGGCAAAATGCCAGAGGGAGTGGTTTGAGAAGTAACAAAAGCGAGCCATTAAGTGTGGAGATTCCTGATTAGTTGACTGATGTATCTAGTTTATGCTAATTAGATAAGCTGTGTGGAATGTATAAATACTGCTCCTGTCCTGCAATAAATGGCTCCCACTCCTGCTGTATCAACGTTTACAAGTTATTCGTCACCCCCCGGTTATTTTGCTGCAGCCGGACTGCAGCACATCAGGAAATTTATAATCAAGAGAAATGTTTCACGCAAACCTCAGCTGAAGCAGAGAGTTTGGTATTGCTCATCAACACACAGTCATTGTATTCTTGTGAGTCAAAAACTATTTTCATAATAATGCTGAGTAGCAAACTATCTCATGACTCAGTGTATTACAACATTAAGTGTTTATTTAGTGCACATATCTGTAGATCAGCAAGTTAACCTGGACTACGTGGGTGATTCCAGTCTCAATTGAGTTCACCCTTATGACTGGTAGTGGGCTGTTTGTGAGCTAAGCCATGTGCCTCTCTTCCTGCAGGAAGATAGACAGTGGAGGTGTCAGAGATTGAGAACTGGCCCAAAGGTACAAGCCTATTTAAAGCTCTGCTTGTGTCATCTTTGGTAAGTACATTGGCCATGACAAATCCCATGGCCAAGCTCAGAGTGAGTGTGGGAGGGCACTAAAAGTTTCGAGGAAGGGCCGTGGAATTAAGGAAGTGAATAATCTGGGCTATTAATGCAATCGATTGGTCAGGGTCTCGTTTTGTAGCATTGCTCTCTCTAATCTCGACTTTGCAATATCCAGTCTTTCTAAGGCTCATTGCTTTTCATGCTATTGATGACCTATTTTTTTAAAAAATATCACATTTCTTCTTATCAAAATAATACATATTTATTTTAGCAAATTTACCAAAAAATTAAAATATCTCCTCATCTAGAGGTAATCACAGTTAACTTTCTAACATGTTAGATTGTTTTGTGTGCTTTCATGTGAAATGTTTTATGTGCTTTCTGTGAAATGTGGAAAATACAGAACACTACTATTAAGAAAGTTACAATTATCTGTAATTCTAACTCTTAAGAAGTAATTACTGTTAGCATTTTAACACATTTCCATCTGGTATTTTCCACTCTGTGTATGTGCACATATTTGCATATATATTTGCATATATCATATTGTATGTATGGCTTTATATCCTGTTTTCTTTAAAATGTTACACCAATTGCATTTTACCATTCAAAAAATTTAAAATTATTTATTTTAGTGAATATGTTTATATGGATATACTACAAGTTAACTATTCCTCAACTATTATATAATAGGTTGCAGTCAATCATTAGTTCCACCATTCATTTGAACTCTTACCTAGTAAAAGTCCTGTTCTTGGTAGTGGGGATAAATTAATGAGCCTGGAAGTAAGTTTCCTCTCTTAATATGTCTTCTAATATGAGATTTTAATTGACATTTTGCATACATCTTTGTTCATGTTTCTAAGATAATTTCATATCAGCAGTATGAATAGGTTAAAAGATATGAATGTTTTTATTATTTTTTTAAACACGCCACTCAAATGCATTCCTCAAAGCCTACATCAATTCATTTATGTGCACTTGAGTGTGAATGTGTCTTTCTCTCACTGGACCATTATAAACATTGTATAAATAAATTCTTGCTTTGAATTTATATTTTTGATAGTTGAACACATTTTCACAATGTATATTCCTCCTTTACTTTTTCTTAATAACAATTCTAATGCTTTTTCTCACTGATTGATACAAACTTTTCATATATTAATGGTGTTAGGCTATTTCTGTCATACATGTTACAAATGTCTTTCTTATTTGCTGTTTATAGTTTTGATAATTTGTTTAATTTTTGTCTAGTTAGATATATCAACTGCTTCCTTTGAAATATCTCCTTTTACTTTCAAGTTTGAATAAGTTTGCCTCATCAAGGACCAGATAATTATTCATTTATATTTTCTTCCAATGTATTTGGTTTTTATAGGAGTCTTTAATTCATCTAGACTTTACTTTGATGTTTAATTTTATAAGAGAATCTAAATTGATTTGTTTTTTCTCATAAACCTAGCCTATTTTCTCTGCACCACTTATTGAATCATTGACCCTTTTGTCATTAATTTGTGATGCATTCTCTGTCACCTACTAACCTTGAACATACTGTTTGAACCAGGGCATGTTTGTTGCTGGATTTTAGTAATTGTTGAACATTCAGTGGCAACATGGAATTGCTATGCATATAAATAAAGAGTCATATAAAGAGAAAAAAATCATGACATTTTCAGATCAAAAAGATTTGGACTCAAATCCTGGTCCTACATCTTCATGACGATGTAAACTTGAGCAGATCATTTAAACTTTTTTTAACTTCAGTTTCCTCATCTGTAATATAATGGTAATAATACCCTCTTCATATGCTGCTGTGGAAAGAAAGGGAGCTAATATGTGCAAGAATTTCATGGTTTCTAAAATGCTTTACTAATGTTAATCTTTACAGTTAGAGTAGATAAGCTCTGGACTTGGACCTCATCTCAAAGTCACGTGGGATATGGCTGGTTTTGAGTCTACAACAGTAAAGAAAGCTATGGAAGATAGTGAAAGCCCAGGTGAACCTCTGCTGTATGGTGTTTTAAAGAGGTATCTTCAAAAGAATGTTTCCTTGTTCTGTTCTATCTGCATGTGGAAAGCAATGTAAACACCAAGCAGGATGAGTATTAATTAATGAGGTCATGTGTAATTGCTATTAGATGCGGAACAGAGAAAGTAAAGCAATTAGTGTGAGCTCTATAGAAAGCAGCTTAAATAGTAACACAGAAAGACTGTTAAAAAAAAATCAACCCTAGCCCGGAGAAAATATTTTATTGTGAAGAAAGAAAGGAGTTGGTGAAATGACTTTCCCCTCAAAACTAAACTGTAGGATTAGATAGATACACAATGACATACAACAAAACACAATTTAATAACACAACAGAATACTCAATTTATTGAGTATATGTTTTGTTTGAGAACAAAACATATACTCAATAAATTAAGCTAGAGTTAAACAGTCTGGAAAGTTGAGAAGAAATAATGGTTTACTGACATTTCTCTGCAGATCTAAATAAGAAAGAAAGAAGAATCTTCCAGTGTCATAAATGTTCTCTGAAGTCCAACCTGAAGAAAACCCTCCACGATTCCCAGTGTGTATCCCCAGTGTCTGAGGAATTTTTAAGATTTAATCCATGGATAAAACCAAAAGGAGTAGTAACATCCACATGATCAAAATTGAATCTGTTTAATGATCAATAAAAAACTCACGTTCACCAATCACGGTATGCTTATAGAAGATATTTAATCCATGAGTGGTGAACGAAAGTAAATTAGGGCATCTTTTCTAGATTTATTTATATGACTGTTTGTTAAGGCTTTGCCTTCTGTGATAGCTCTTCTAGACATGATAGGGATACACAGGTAATTTGACTTACATTTTTGCCTAATATATAAAGTTTAGGAAAATGTATAACATACCCATACATAATGTAGACAGGGAAATCCATAAATTCAGTGGAAAGAAAAAAATATTTAAAATATTTGTGTATGTAGAAAGAATGGAAAGGGGGAGGGGAGGGAGGAGAGGGAAAGAGAACAACTGGTGAGGAAATACAGCACAAGCAATGTTCCAACTGGCACGAAAGTGAAGGGAATATAAAGAGGTAACTAAAAAGATAAAATGCAATGTTGGATTTCAACAGTCTCATGAATATCAAATAGTGGAGTACAGCTGGGAATTCAAGCCACTGTAGGAGAAATTGCAAGAGTCTGGAAACCACAGCCATCCATTGGCTTCTGAGCCATTTCCCCATAGATGTACACTCTGAGTGTGGCTACTGTATCTTTGCATTTAGCACAGTGCTTGGAACTGTGTAGAGGCTCAATAAATGAGTTTTGTGTTGAATCTAATCATAAACCCAGAAAAAGTGATCAGTGAGACACAATGTGTACTCAGTGTACATTTTTAGCCAAGAAGGATTGCGTGCAATAACAGATGGAGAAGTAGACCAGGATTCCAGATTTGTCGTTTTCTAGGTGAGTGACCTTTGGTAAATTAAATAATTTCTTTAACTTTCACTAGTCTCATCTATGAAATAAGGAAGAACCTCCCTTCCTCAGCAGGTACTCTGTGATTAGTGCTATGGGATCATATGACTTCTATCACATAAAACAAATCTTGTGTTTTCAAATGAGGTGTATTGTCACAGGAGGGCCTTCAATGCATAAGGGCACATAAGAAGAGGGATCCGGACCCTAGTGCCCTGCAGCAAGGTTTCCCTCTCTAGGACATGTCAGAGCTCAAGTGCTAGCCACACAGGCTTCTGGGTGATACAGATAGTTATCCCAATAAGCCCTATTCTTGAGCTTACCCAGTGAACACTAAGTTTCCCTTTAAAAGCATCTGTAGCCAAGTGGTCTTTCAAGTACTTTCTCAGCCAAATATGACTTGTAGAAAAATAGGTCATGATACTTCTTTTGCTCTGCTCACTTTTTAGGGTAGGGGGCTCAAATCATGTTTTAGCCTGATTGTCAAGTGATTTATGCTTGTACCATCATATGATATCTTAAAATTGAATACTCATCCCAGTAAAAGCTAATATTTATGAAATAATTTCCAACATTTATTTCCTTTCACTGTCACATCTATCATGTTTTTGCCAATGAAAGACATGAGTACCATATTGCCTGCTTGAGCTCCTTCCAGTGGAGAATTCAGGGATTCCAATGAAAAAGTTGGCATAAGTTGAAAATATTTAAAGAGCAGCTCTTCAATGTTTAATGGCAGAAGGCTGGATTCATAACTCATAGTCCTGCACTTTCATCCAGAATCTGAGCTTTGCCCTCTGTGTGACCTTGAAAAGATCAAGTAGTCATAGTGGCCCTCAGTTCCCTCAACTGTGGGAAAGGAGAATAGAAATAATCCATTCACATAACATACTAGTAATAACTAATGTGGGTAAAAGTGTTTCACAAGCTGTAAAATAGCAGACACATGGAAAATTTCATAGATGATGATAGTACCAAATTTCTCCCAACAGTCTTTGATTTCACTCATTCCTTCAAGTATAACACTGACTTATGGTTGGACATTTTCTGTTGCATCTAACTAGCATTCATTTTCTTGTATTGGCCCACATCTTTAGATTTCATTTTACTATCTATGAATTAAAATGCTATTCATGTTGGAAATCAAACAACAGCTATTCTGGCTTTTGCCTGGAATCACACTAAGGATAGACAACTCTCCTGTCAGGTTAAAAGTACACTCTTTGTCCTTTGTTTCTCCATAGTCCAGCCTTTGACATACACTCTGCTAAGTGCATTATGTTCCTAAGGCTTTGTCCATCCAGATCAACAGACAGTGGTCTTTCTGCCTGGTTTGAGTCATGCTTGTGTACAACCACCCTCAATTTCTACAAGTACCTCTGTTCACTCTCAGCTTACCATCTAGCTAAGTATTCCCTTAGCCCAAATCATCATTTCCTTAAAAAATATCATCACATGCCATGCTTAATATTATAAATATCAGTAAATATTGTTAACATGGATTAAATATACTCCACAAGGCTGGGGTTTATAAATTATTACATTAGTTAACAATTTTTAGGCTAATATTCACTGGGAGCTTACTATGTATCAGGCACTGTAATGGATCTTGTTTCATTTATTATTAACAACAACTCAGAAAATTAGGTATTATTAGTTCCATTTGATAGATGAGAAATTCAAAACAAGTGAAGTGATATGGCTCATTTAATATCACCAGAAACTACATGTAAATGTTAGAGTTGTTTCCTCCATCTGATTCCATAGCCTAAGCTCTTTTCCTCACATCACAGTGTGCTAGGCATGGCCTCTCTGGGTTTGAGGAGAAAAGTTATAATACACAAAATAATGGCTGGCCAGTCACTCTTCAATTTGTAATTACTTTGGAGGGGCATTTACTGAGCTATTTTGGGACAGAAGGGATAGAAATGGAAATTTGCAATATCTGATCATCCTTTGGTAAGGGCTGAGAGAAGATGTTTAGGAGCTCAGGACAAAGCAATCTTGAACAAGAAATGAAGTCAAGGCTCATTGAGCTGATCCATATGTGTATCACTAATCCAGCAGCAGCTTACATGGGCCTGTGGCTTCTGGAAGGAGACTTTCCTTGCATAGCCCAGCACCTATGAGTCAAGCATTGGGAAGTGCTCAGAAAGTAACCAGCTGTGGCATCAAGGACTCACCTTAATCAAAGCCTGTTTAAGACGATTAGTATCCTAATAGGGGCCAGCTGCTTCTCTGAAGAGTCAGGCCAAGCTCTGCCTGGCTGATATGCAAGACTGATAACTGCTGCCTGGCAGCGGAGCCCAGCTTCCATTCCCAGGAAAAGCTCAGGTTTGATCTCGGGCACCTGGGGCATCATCATCTGCTTTCTTGAAGTAGGTGAAGGCAAATAACTCAGTAGCTGATTTGACTTTTTTAGTACTCCATCTTTTTAATTTTCCAATGAATGTTCAAATCCCAAGGTCATTTGAGATCATCTGGCTATTCCGTTAAAAGAAAAGATGATTAGGAAGGTTACAGCCAAACAATAGACTAGACAGATCCAATCTGTAATAAATAACAGTTATAAAACAAGTGACCTTAGTCAGGAAGGACAATGGCAAAACCCTGAGCATCACGGAGTCTGGGTAGCTCATCTTGGCTGTAAACCTGTAGGCAGCTGTGGGTACAACCTTGTTGCCACTTAGGCAACTTTATTCTGCTAATTCTCTGTGGATAAATGAAAGAGCCTTCAGATTGTAAGATTTTTGGAGTAGCAATTGCTTATCTTGCATGCAAAGGTCAATCAGGGCAATGACACACATCAAAGTGGTCCATATGTGATGTTTATCCCTGTCATCCTAAGAAAAAGACTCCCATCAAATTAATATGGCAAACTTGTTATAGTAAATGACAGTGCCTGGCTTTTCCTCCCACATAGTACACCCTTTAGTTCTTTTAATTAGAATTTTAACTAAAGTTTTTGCTTTCCAAACTTTTACAGATATATATAATGAATGTACTTTCATATGTGACGAACAGAGGAAAAAATGAATCGATTTCTCATCAAATAAATGAAATTTAGAGTGACATTATGCTAACATGTATGACCAGTAACTCAAAGGCACATTTATTTGCAATGTGAATCAACCATAATTGTCTTGTTCAGAAAAAATACACATATGTACACCCACATACACACAACACAATTGAAATTGAATGTCTTAATTTTTGTACAAATATATTCCATATTTCACTTATTTCAAAATAAAATTTATTAGATAAATTAGATAAAATAAATTATCATTTGGTATCAAGTATCTTTACTCTTTTCTCTAAGTTCTGCATGTTTTGAGAATTTGAGAGAATAAGAGTTAGAATTTAGTAATATGAGGTAACTGAAGTACCCATCAAAATATTTATGAAATAATATTAGACTTAAAGGTGGTATACAGATTACAACTGAAAATATATAAAATAGTCAAGGATGTAATAATTTAAACAACAGCTTTCAGATGATATAAGTACAAGATTCTCACCATTAGCATAGCTTCGATATTGATCCTGGTTATTCATAGTTCTCTCTGTGCAGGTGGTGAATTGATCCCAAAGCCCCCTCTCATAACTGCAGTTCTGTCTTCCATACTTCTTCCTCAAATCAGGAGTTTCTACAGGATAGTTTGGCACAGGACCTTGGGGGTGGGCAACATGTTATTGATAAAGCCAAATTTGAGAAGGTTAGGATTTGGAAGACAAAGAACACTGTGTTCACTGTTTGTTTCTATACTATACAGGCTGAACACCTTGGTCAGTTTTGTTTTGTTTTTTATCTCTGCCTTTTGTCCTCATCTAAAAATCAGGAATAAGTCTTCTGTTTTCGTTTTACTTTTACTCCATAGCTGCAGATTAAAGGGAATCCCAAAGGAGTCGTGTTTGTGGTACTCAGCCCATGGTAACTCTTGATGGATTTTACTTTCTATACCTCTCTTTCTCATTGCCCTCTAAGTAAGTCACTGTCCTAACCATGCAGGGCCAACCATCAATAAATCATGGAAATGTTAAGTGTTAGAACTGGAGCGAGCCTTGGATGGCATCTTTAGAGCCCATCCCCCACATTTTAAGAAAGGAAGCAAAGAATGAGAAATGTCAAGGGCACATAAAAAGAATGTGGCATATCCCAGGAGCCTGGAATCAGGAGACAACCACTCATAGGTTTTTCTGAAAATTCAGGTTAGTGGTGATTTTTGTCAGCATGACAACACCCTTCTGTAAACAAATCTGATGGACCAGCGATACATATGGCAACAATGAAAGGGTGGGTCTTATTCTTCCCATTTCTCTCACTCTAACCCACCAGTTAGAAGGATGACATTTGAGATTAAATTACTGCACTTTAAATTACAAAAGCAGCGTGATTTAAATCCTCAGTGCTTTCGCATGGTCCTACCAATTGCAGCATTGAGAGATCTCTCTCTTCCCATGAATCCCATCCCAAGCATGGGTGGAAAGTCCGTCTTCTTTGTGTGCCTTGAACTCCTAGGGGGACGGCCTATGTGTGCATACATGTGTATTTAGAACACTCATGTATTTGTTATGTTACTGTGCCAAGCAGTAGTGCCACTATCAAAAGGATGACAGGATCTCAAATACCATATCTCAGAGAGCCAGAGACAATGTAAAGACCCTTTTTTGCAAGGTCATAACAAGGACACATGGCTGATTAGGGGAGCGAGAAGGAAGGTCCTGCCACAAGAATCTTCAGTTGTGCAAGGTAAAAATCTGCAGTTTCTCCTCTAATGCACTGTGACACTAGCCATATCCCTTCTGTCCCAGACCAAGGGGGTATTCCTTTGGAAATATACAAACATACATAGCTAAGCATCTTTACTACATATTCTTTAAGGAAAAAAAAAAAAAAAACAGATTTCTCCAGACCATGCTATCCTTTGCATTTTTCTTCCCCACACTTGAAGGGTCTCCAATTTCCTAAATTGCTTTCAGTAATTTGTGTGGCTTTCATCCTAGCCTCTCCAGAGAGGCCTTGTCAGACAGCACCACTTGGCAACTCTGTTGTCTTCTTCCCTTGCAGGGCTACATTATATTTTATTTCTTACCTCCACTTCTTCCTAAATGGTGTCATTGGAGACTGACAGAAGCCTGAAATGATTTGTTGGGATTCCTTAGGCAGTAAATGTCTCTTAAGACTACTGCAGAGTAATATCAGAGTTATGGCTTTCCAAAATTGATTTTTTTAATGTTTGAAATATAATCTTAAGAGAAAAAAATCAGAATGCAAAGTAGTATGTAAATTACAATTGATAAAATTTGATACATATAGATAGACTCTAGAAAATTATAGACACGAATAAGAACAATTGTTTGGATGGTGGCATTAATAATATTTGTTGTTTTTTAATTTTCTGTGTCATTATGTTTAACTTCTCATTTAAAAACAAATCCTAATATACTTTCTAGGATTGGCTGTCACTGGCTTAAACTAAACTTAACAAATGAATATGAATGATTAGTGGCTTGATCTTATTGCCAAATGGCTATGTCCTGAATTGTAAACAGAATATGAACTTTTTTTCCTGATTAAACAAAATTCTATTCAAAGTCAATAAAAGATAAAAACAGAGGACAAGGGAATTAACTATTAAATTATGTAAGTCTATCTAAATCTGTCAATCATGTGAGTCATTCAAAGTTGGGTTTTACTCCAAGGCTTAGTTCAAACTTTGGAAGCTATGCTATCACTAGCTTCCTTGGATCAAGGTTTAAAAGAGCAATTACGATTTACACAAATCCCAAATGGAAAAAGATTGGAATTGGATCACTGGATATTTACCACAAACTAACTGTAGTGTTAGGAGACTATCCAGTGCATTTAGATTTAGAAAATAAAATAACAACCTGAACTAAGTTTCTCTTATACTTTCTATATCTTTCTATTCAGGATCAGCTGGGTTTTTTTATATTAACAGGTTGAAAGGCTCATACACTCCTTTATTTTGCTTGAAAATAGATCTGACTTGCTTATTATGTTTGATCCTCCTAGATTTAGGCATTGTATATTTTGGTTCTGATTATTCCATAACCCCAGAGAACAGTCCATGCTGAAAAGAATATCTTTAAACTAGCTAATCCATGGTTTATGGCTAGTGAGCAATGTAAAGGTGCTCTATTATCCAGTTTCCCTGACAGTAAACTGAACATTCACTCCCCTTAGCATTTCAAACTAAACAGGACACAGTTAGTATTGCCTCCCAATCAAAAGTAATACTGCCTAGTGGACATCATTTGTAAGAAATGATATAGCCTGCTTTTTGAGCAATATTTGCATTTGTTAATACTTCCCAAGCCCAAGTCCAAAAATCAGTCAAGGGTATAGTTTCCCAGAATGGAATTCTAAACTTCTATTGTCTTCCCCTTAATGATGTAGCATCAAGACAGAGAGATGATCCTTTTCCTGAGCTGGAGGCAATAGATATACCAGGAGCTCTGCTGTACTTATTGTCTCTAACTTTTCTTCTTGGTTGTCCCCTTTGGTCAACATTTGTCCCTTTAGATTAAAACAGGACTTTGGACATTTGCATGCAATAATGGAAGAGATATGAAACTCAGATCTTAATAAGTTATTTATTTTTCAGCATATATTTATTAAACATTGCTCACACTGTTGATACATATGTGACCTCAAGTAATTTAAAGTCCAAAGAAGATAAGGAAATGTTTTAAACCTTTTAACCAGCATGATCCAGAAGAACTTTCTGCAGTAATGTAAAGGTTTATATCTGCACTGTTATTATGCATTTTCTAGGCACTCATGGCTATCATGCATTTGAATGTTCCTACTGTGTCTGAGAAATAAAAATTTTATGTATTTTAAATTATTATTTATATAAATCTGCACATGTGCCTTCATGTTAGTAGTATGTGACGAAATCTGTGAGAGAGCAATGTGTCCAATGCAATGACCTCACACTGGGACTGGGACAGTAATGGGTCATGAGTATTTAGGAATAAGTAGAGGTTAGCCAGGTAGAGAAGGAAGGTAGAGGAAGTACTGTAGGTGGTGAAGCAGTATGCGAAGGCCCTGGACTGTAGGACAGCAGGAAGGACTCCATTGACATCGATAGTTCACTACAGCTACAGTTGGAGGGTTTTGTGAGTTTACTGCAGATCAAACCAAGGAAAAGAGGCAGATGATGACGGGCTCCTGGTACCATCAGCAGGTGAGCCATCCTTGTATTTGCTACTACAAAGTTCACCTCAAGACTCTTATGGAGAGTCATTTGAATAAGGAAGAGTCGGGGAGAGTCCCTATGTGTTACTAGGTGGCCAGGAACTATTCCTGGTAGATGCATCAAAGGCCTAGACTACGGCAATTATAATCCTGGTGTTACAGAAAGACCAATAACCTTCTAGTATCTTTCCAACACCAGTGCTACACAAACAGCGTTCAGGAAAAACTTCATATTTCACTTTAAAGAGGAGATGGGTGACAGTCCCATATAGGGAGGGGGAAAAAACCAGTGGGGAGAAACCAGAAAACATCCTCTGCACCAATATATGTTGGTGTTTATTTGGATCTATTATCTGTTGGCCTAATCTATATTAGCACCCTGATTAACTATTGAAAATATTTATTTTGAGGAAAGGAAGAAAAAACCTTCAATTTATAGAATTCCTTTACATTAACAACCAACATATAAGCTGGCTCCAAGCATCTTTTAGCATTTTAGCTTGAACACCACCTGCTGACAGAAACTTTCTCTATCAGAAACCGTTAGGATCTTCTACCAAATTCTCTTCTTACAGCCTGGGCTTCTTAGTGTTTCACACAATTGAAAACAAGTCATGACTCGTGTAACTCTCCGTGTAATATCTGCCTGCTTTGCAATTAGATAAGCTCCATGAGGCCAGGGTTGGTCACCCTTGTGCACCACTGTGACCAGCACATGGTCCAGTGAGTGGCAGATGTTCAGTAAAGAAGCTTTGGTTGATGAACACAAGATGTAAAAATGTAGAGACATAGATTAATGGAGAATCATTATCTTCTTGTTTCAATTTCCTCTCTAGGAAGAAGTTATCATTGCACATTCAAAAAATTCCTATCATTCCACTGTTTTCAGTACTGCATGCAGTTTTATTCTCTGGTCACAATGGCTGGAACTTGACTTTATAGTTTTCCCCAAAGATACTTAGGTTTTCAATTCTGGAGAGCCTACATTCTCCCTTCCATGTATGTGGAGTGGAATTAAACTATTAAAGAAGTTGGGGGAAGGATATATATATATATATATATATATATATATATATATATATATATATATATCACATTTGACTCTATAATAATCATTCATGTGTCACAGATACAGTCTTCTCCTCCTCCTTTCTTTTTCTTCTTCTACTTCCCCACCTTGTTATCCTTCTTCTCCTCCTTCTCCTTCTACTTCTCTTTCTCCTGCTTCTTCTTCTTCTCCTTCTCCTTCTTCTTTTTCATTAAAAAATCAGAGCCAGGAATGGCAATAACTTACTTCCAGTGTTGCACTGTGTTAAATAAACTTCAGGGAGTACATTGATATATTTACTGTTCCAGTACAGTGTACAGATCAACCAAGAGAGGGCTGGGGTTGTAGCTCAGTGGGAGAGTGCTTGCCTAGCACATGGGAGGCACTGGGTTCAATCCTCAGCACCACATAAAAATAAATAAATAAGGGTATTGTGTCCATCTATAGCTAAAAAATATATGTTAAAAAATTTAATAAGAGAAAATCCAGCTCTACCTTCACCATTTGCCTTTTAGCTTATAATTTTTTTTAAGTCTAGGAAAAGAACATATTTTGTGCGAGTTTTTCTCTTTTCTTTGAAGGAATAATAACAACTATTGATGCCTTCAGCAAGGACTCCAGAAGGATCTCTCTACTCTGTTGTAAGGAAACCTCACCTGCTGGTAAGACCAAGTCAAGGCCAGAAGTCTGACAGGGCTGAGTCAATCACTTTTCTCCATGTGGAACATAATTTGGCTAAAGAGATACAGTAACCTCTGCAAAAGCACAAATCCATGTTCTGAATAAATTCCTACACCATTCTAACCCTCTGCATTTAGGAAAGCTAGTTCACAATGCAAACAGGCCAACTCTCAAGATTCCCCATTTCAACCCCCACAGTAAAGGCAGCAGGCTCCTGTTCATTTATGTGGATCATCCTTCTCCAACCCTATAACACTGAGATATAAATTTCTTGAGATTAGTTTTGTCTATTATGAACTTGGGATGAAAAGATATGAGGTCAAGTGCAGTCTCCATATTCCTTCTCAATGTCTGATGTGCAAGGATTCAAATTTTAAATTTACTTAGAGCTGGTATTGAGAGAGATCTTGAGGTCATGGTGATAATAAGCCAAACAGAAGGCAATAATGCAGCACTGTCTGCTCAGTTCAACCTCTATGGACTTTGGGAACATGAGACTGGAGACAGAGAAAGGCCCTAACTCAGCTCAGCAAGTCAAACTGTAACAGGCAGATGGACGAGACTCAGCCAGTGACAAATGAAGCAATTAACAGCATGTGAATATAACATGTATCTATGTTTCTGAAAAGCAGAACAATCCAGAAATTTGTGAATATTTCTAGGTTATCACTAGGCAATATTCTAAACATTGCCTAGGAATTGCTGATAACACATGACTGATAATGATTTTTTTCTTCAAAAGAATTTCAGCTCCATGAGAACCATTAGGTTTTCATTCGTTTTGTTCACTGCTCTACCAGTGGTGCCTAGAAAAGGGCCTGGGGTAGGAAGTCAAAAACATATACTGCATGAATGAACAAATAAATGAATGAGAGGTCATGGCCTACAATTTATTTGTACCATAATTTGTCACACTTGTATTTTCAAAATCAATTTTTCAAGAGATTTAAAATAATCCACCCAAGTCCCCAATACATTTTTTTTTCTTTTGGCTTCCTAGGTCTTTCTATTTTGTTTCAAGATTATAGTGAAAAGCTTGAAACTCAATAGGATTAATGCTCTTAATCATATATTTCGTTCACATGCCTTATCTGGCACCTCTGGTTTCTTTGAAGAGAATTCTAATATTTTCCAAGCCCTGCAGAGTAGATCCATGCTAATCAACTCAGTCAATATTCATAACCAAACATTTTTGCTTGGGTACACATGCATGTGCACATACAGAGCAAGAATTACATTAGTAATCACAGCCCTGATTTAATTCCTGCTTGCAAAACCACCACAGAGGCAAGTTTAGTACACAAATTCAGACTTGCCTATTGATTTGTTCCCAGTAGAAAGCACATGCTACCTTTTCCCCAGTGAATAAGCCACACTTCGTATGATTACAGAGAATGTAGAAAGCATCAAAGGTCCATGTGTTTCCAGGCCTCGTAGATTACAATGTTTCTTCAAGATCTTACTTTATCAAAAGATTTTTAAAGTACTTGATAAACATAAATGTTATGTTATAAGGAAAGACACTAAGGTAGGTAGAGATGGTGGAATAGAGAGATTGCTTCCCAGGTGGCTCTGTGGTATGAAACCTAGAAAAGCAGACAGGCATCTATGCAACAAGGTGGGTGAATGAAGAGGAATTGGGGGGATCTCAATAGAATTTAACACTGGACACTCAAAACAGATCAGGGCACTCAGGAGATTGAATACAGTAAAATAAGAAAAAAGTTCCCAGCCCCACAGCCATTGCAGTGGCTGGAGGCACAAACCAGAATGCCCCCTCCATGAATGCAGTAAAGCAATAAGGGAATTAAAGGGAACCCCATTCTAGGGAGGAATGAGGCATGTTGGGGTACAGAGAGTTTTAGAGATCAGAGTCACTGCCTGAATAAACAGTAAGCTGCACTGCAAAATATCCTTGTACAGGAAGGAAGCTGCCAACTCTCCCCAAAGTGGGTAGAAGACAATGGAATGAATCATTTTGCAGCAGCATTGTGGGGGTCAGCAGTTGGGGGAGCCAATTTCTGATCCAAGTCTGGCTCAAAAACCAAGCCAGGCAAAAATCACATGGTGTGCCTAAGTGACCAGGGGAAAATCAAGCATGAAGAGAGGTTTATACAGGGAAATACTGTTTGAGGAAACCCACCTGGCTTCCCCCACCCCTTCCAATCAAGGTGCTTACAGAACTGACTGGGAGAAAAGTGCCTGATGGGGAATTTGAAAGGGCAGGGTGGGAAGATTGAGTTTGGACATTGAATCAAAGACCAGGAATCATGAGGTCTGCAGGTGACATAATGGGCTAATAACTGGCTCCTACACCACAGGAGTGGGACCCAAAGAAGATTCGGGGGTGGATTCTTCCAACAAAGATCAGCAATAGTTGGGTCCTGGAGGTGTGCCAACTTAAAATCTCCAGGCCAGTTGGCATTTGGCAAAGATGCCGGAGCATACTTAAGCCTAGATCCCTCCTTCAGGAGATTCACCTCCAAGATTGACTCTCTCATTGCTAGCAATCCCAATCTGGGGGTGTAGCAAGGATCATACTCCAGACAACCCCACCTAACTGCTGAGAAAGGAAGTTGAGAATCTTTTGAACTCCAAAAGAAATAATTGTTCATTTTTTCATTGAGATCTTTTTCTTTTCTTTTTTTTTTTAATTTTTTATTGTGGGTTGTTCAAAACATTACAAATTTCTTGACATATCATATTCCACACTTTGATTCAAGTGGGTTATGTTTTTCTTTTCTTTTTCTCTCACATTTCTAACAATTTTGAAACTAATTATTTTTTATGCATCAGTTTATTGAGGACTGGGATGTCTGAGTAGTATATTCCAGTTTTGTATTTTCTTATTTTTACTTTTTTCTTTCTATCTTTATTTTTTTTTTAAATTTTTACTTTATACATATATTTTCTCTCACTTATCTGTTTCTCTTTATTCTCTTTCTCACTTTCTCCTGCTAATAGCTATTTTTCCCTCATTCACTGTTCCTATACTTTTTTTACTTCTATTGTCTCTCCTCTTTTCTCATAAATATCACAACCTACACCCCTTCTGTTTTCTCTTTGTCCACCATTTGAAATTGCAAATCCTTATGCAAACTTACTGTTTTATTGTAGGCAATATGTGAACACATCATTTCTGTTTAATCTGACAAAACTGTAGACATCTTAGTAGGAGTTCTTTGATTTAATGCTGTATATTGGTTGCATTATTTGTCTCCCAAAGGCAAAGTACTATAAACCTTAAGAGACACTATAAGTCTAGAGGGTAGTAACTGTACTGCCTCCAATCCTTACTGCTAGGTGGGTAGACACACAGAGAACATGAAAAAAGCAGATAAAATCACCCCAAACAAAGATGTTCCAATAATAGAATCCATTGACACAACAGAGAAAGAAATGTCAGAGAAGGAGAATAGAGTGAACATAATTAAATTGACCTGTGAGATAAAGGACAATTCAAGGAGGGAAATCAAAGAAAACTCAGGAACTGAATGACCACACCAATAAAGAAAGATTATGAAATAAATCAAACAGAAATCCTTGAAATGAATGAATCAATAAACCAAATTAAAAATTCAATGGAAAGCATCACCAACAAACTAGACCACTTGGGAGACATAGTTTCAGGCAATGAAGACAAAATATATAACCTTGAAAATAAAATTGGCCATGGAGAGGAGATGTTAAGAGACCATGAATAGAACTTACAAAATATATGGGATAACATAAGAAGACCAAAATTAAGATGTATTAGGATAGATTAAGGTACAGATACAAACCAAAGGAGAACACAATTTCTTCAATGAAATTTTATCAGAAAATTTCCCAAACCTAAAGAATACAATGGAATATCAAATACAGGAGACTTATAGTATCCCCAAATGGACAAAATTACAACAGATCAACACCAACACTCGTTATTATGAAAATGTCTAACATACAGAATAAAGAAGGGATTTTAAAGACTTCAATAAAAAAATGTCAGATTACATTTAGGGGAAAACCAATATGAATATCAGCTAATCTCTCAACCCAGAACCTCAAAGCTAGGAGGTTTTAGAATAATATATACCAAGCTATGAAACAAAATGGATGCCAACCAGGAATATTATACCTAGAAAATTTGAGCTTCAAATTGACAATGAAATAAAAATCTTTCATGATAAACAAAAGTAAAAATAATTCACAACTAGAAAGCCTACACTACAGAACATTTTTAGGAAAATATTCCATGAAGATGAAATAGAAAAATAAAAAAGAAAATCAGCAAAGGGAGGAACTACACTAAAGGAATAGTCAATCAAAGGAGAAACTAATTCAAATTAAAAACCAGAAATAAACCAAAATGGCTGGGAATACAAATCATATATCAATAATAAATTGAATGCAAATGGCCTAAACTAATCAATCAAAAGACATAGACTGGTAGATTGGGACATATATTGGGACTTGGATTAAAAAAAAACCCAAAATATGCTGGCTCCAAGAGACTCACCTCAGTCAAGGACATCCACAAACTAAAGGTGAAAGGATGGGAAACAACATCACTCACATGGATGATGTAAACAAGCAAGAGTTTCTATTCTCATATCAGATAAAATGGACTGCAAGCCAAAGTTAATCAGAAGGAATAAAGAAGAATATTTAATAATGCTTAAGGGAATTAAACATCAACAAGACATAACAATTGTAAATATTTATGCCCAAAGAATGGCATCTATGTACATGAAACAAATCCTTCTCAACTTCAAGTATCAAATAGACAACAACACAATAACAATACTGGGTGAATTTAACACACCTTTGTCACCACTGGATAGTTCCTTAAAAAAACCTAAACAAAGGAAACTATATAACTAAATAATGCAATCCATAAATTACACTTACCAGACATAATAGAGTGTTTCATCCATCAATGATCAAATATACATTCTTCTCAGCAGCACATGGATCCTTCTCTAAAATAGACCATATTTTATGAAACAAAGAAACTCTAAAACAAATTAAAAAAATAGAGAAAATACCTTACATTCTATCAGATCATAAGTGAATGAAATAAGAAATTAATGATAAAATAAATAATATATAAAATAAATAAATAATAACACTAATGAAGAGAAAGAAAGAGAAAACTCAAATTATTAAAATTTGTGATGAAAAGGGAAATATCATGATGGAAAGTACTGAAATGCAAACAATAATGAGATAATATTTTAAAAATTAGAACTCCAATAAATAGAAAATCTTGAAGACATCAACAGATTTCCAGAGACATATAATCTACCCAAACTGAATCAGGTGGACATACACAATTTAAACAGATCAATTTCAAGCAATGTAATAGTAAACACAATCAAAAGCCTACCATCTAAGAAAAGCTCAGGAGCTGAGTTTTACAAGACCTTCAAAGAATTAACATCAATAATTCTGAAAATATTCCATGAAATAGAAAAGGAGAAAATGCTTCCAAATTCATCCTATGAAGCTAGTATCACCCTGATACTAAAACAGACATAGATACATCAAAAAAAGAAAACTTCAGACCAATTTCCCTAATAAACATAGATACAAAAATTCTCAATAAGATTCTGAAAAAAATTGCATACAAAAAAAATATTAAGAAGATAGTGCACCATGATAAAGTGAGGTTCATCCCAGGGATGCAAGGTTGGTTCAGCATACAGAAATTAGTTAACATCAATAGACTTGAAAACAATAATCATATGATTGTCACAATAGATGCAAAAAAAAATTGACAAAATATAGCACCCCTTCATGTTCAAAACACTAGAAAAACTAGGGATAATAGGAACATACCTCAATATTTGTAAAGCTATCTATGCTAAATCCAAGGCCAACGTCATTCTATGAGGAGGAAAATTGAAAGCATTCCCTCTAAGAACTGAATCGAGACAAGAATGCCCTCTTTCACCACTTTTATTCAACATAGTTCTTGAAACTCTAGCCAGAGCAATTAGAAGAAAAAAATTAAAGGGATACAAATAGGAAAATAAGAACTCAAACTATCCCTATTTGCAAGTGACATAATTCTATGTTTAAAAGACCCAAAAAATTCCACCAGAAAACTTCTAGAACTCATAAATGAATTCAGCAGAGTAGCAGAATATAAAATTAACACCCATAAATCACATGTGTTCATATACATCAGTGATGAATCCACTGAAAGATAAATTAGGAAAACTACTCTATTCACAATAGCCTCAAAATATATATATTTTGTACTCAATCTAACAAAAGAGATGAAAGACCTCTACAATGAAAACTACTGAACAATAAAGAGAGACATTAAGAAAGACCTTAGATAGATGGAAAGATTGCCCTTGCTCTTGAATAGGCAGAGTTGACATTGTCAAAATGGCCACACTACCAAAAGGGCTATACAGATGTAATGCAATGCTTATTAAAATCCCAATGACATTCTTCATAGAAATAGAAAAAGCAGTCATGAAATTCATTTGGAAAATAAGAGGCCCAGAGTAGCCAAACCAATCCTTAGGAAGAAACCTGAAGCAGGAGGCATCACAATATCAGAAAATAAATTATACTACAGATGTATAGTAACAAAATTGACATAGTATTGGCAACCAAATAGACAAGTAGATACAGAGACAAACCCACATAAATACAGTTATCTCATACTAGACAAAAGCACCAAAAACATACATTGAAGAAAAGACCTAGGTGCCCTTCAACAGATGAGTGGATAAAGAAAGTGTAGTGTACATACACAATGGAATATTATTCAGCCATAAAGAAAAATAAAATTATAACATTTGTCAGTAAATAAATGGAATTTGGAGGATGGCATGCTAAGTGAAATAGGCCAATCCCCACAAGCAAAAGGCAAAATGTTTTCTCTGATATGTGGATGCTAATTCACAATAAGGGTGGGGGTTGGAAAGAACAGAATTACTTTGGATTAGAAAAAGGGAATGAAGGGAAGGGAGGAGCAATGGGAATAGTAAAGATAGTAGAATGAATCAGACATTACTAACCTAAGTACATATATGATTACATGACCAATGTAATTTTACATCCTGTACAACCAAATGAATGAGAAGTTATTCTCCATATATGTACAATGTTAAAATGCACTCTATTATCATGTATAACTAATTAGAACAAACAAAAATAACACTAAAAAGTGGCTTAGTTAAAGTAATTCATTTTACTTTCTAGAATAAAAGTCTCAAGATGTAATCACTATAATAATTGTACATTAACTAGAAGGAGTGCTGAATGGGAAAAGGTACTCTCTATCATGGTTTCACTGCAATTTCTTATTATTCTTCATATGAATTATAGCCCTTTACAGGGTGAGGCCACTGAGAGAATGGCAGTAGATACTTTCTTTCTGGTAATTTCCACTTTCTCCCCAGAATAAAGTGCAAAGTAATCCAATACCAGTTTACATGGAATCTTGCAAGAATTTCTCGTGAAGGAGGATGTAAGAAAAGATGAGGGGAAAAAAAGGAGAAGACAAATAAATCAGTTCTTAAGGAAATTCTGCAGTGAACATGAATAATGTGAAATGTACCTTCCATCACTCTGTCATTTCAAGAAGGTATTAACTTCATGCCTACAGAGGTCATCCAAATTGGAAGATGATTAAGTTGTTGAAATCATTTTACTTTTTTTAAACGGATATTCAACCCTGGAAATTTATTGTGAAACAGACCTACATTGGCAAATTAAAACACACAGAATTTAGTAAAATGTGAAAAGGTCTGTAAAATATTCAGAATTATAAATAAGTCTATTAAAATTAAAAGGTTTTGAATCTGAAATTTTTCATGTTTTAACATTAGTATACTCTGGCTTGTAACTCATCATAACATTAAGGGAAGTTGTTTTGCATTTGAGATGCAGAAGACAAATACAAACTGATACAAAATATCACAATGTGTCAGAAGCATGAATAATATAATCACTAATGGCCTCAATACAACAGCATATGCTTTATTTTGTCAATAAGATAAATGCATGAAGCTGAGGTTTGTTAAATATGTTTGAGTACAATTATTTCAATGACAGTAATTAAAACCCATCTCCATTTGTCCAAGAAAATGTTAAACATGAGCCCCCCAAACTTTGACTTTACCCTTTGTGTACTTAAAGAAAGCATATTTTCATACATAATCACTCTCTTTTTTCTTAGGTCTCTATTAATCATTTTCTGATTCAAAATACAAAATTAAATCAAGCTGTTTGGTTGGGGAAATGTAATTGCTATTATTCTGATTGTTGTTGATAACAAATAATATGAATCACGAAACCTCTTCTGGGCCTTAGCATACTCAGTTCCTAGGAACTGCTCTGCCACCAGCTGGAGTTGTTACCTTGGGGAAGTAATGTAACCTCCATAAATTTCCTCATTTGCACACCAAAGGAGTCAGCCCAGCCAATCTCTGAGGTCCTCGCCAGACTGAATGTTCTAAATATCTGTGATTTATGATTGTCACTAGTTACTCTAATTTAAGAGGCAATGCCAACTTTTGATCTGTTTTCTTCTCTACTATTATAATTATTATTGATCTTTCAGTAATACTCTGTCCACAACCTCTGGAAGTATTTGTAAAATGGAAACACAAGTGCTATGAGAAAACAAATGGACAGAAGTTTTTTGTAATAATGAATAGTGCATTCCATTCTTGGTCAAAACTTTTCAGTGCATTCCCTTCCATCTCAGGGAGTTGAGTTTAGAGCTGTACCCATGGACTGGGGTGCTCTAATCCCTCAAGAGGGAGTTAATCTTCCTTCACACTCCAGAATTCTAAATTCCAGGATGTTTTCCTCCAGACATGGATTAAACACAGCTTGAATAAGGAATGGCCTGGGAAGAGGAAAGGCTGTATTTTTTAACTGGTTTGAAATGTACCTGTGCTGCCCTCCTTTGCTGCTCTGCTGAATGGCTCTGTCTTCCTTTCCTCTGGCACCAATATCAGTGTAAGTCCTGCTTGAACTGGTTGGCTATGAAGTGGGGAGAATTTGGCTTGGAAGATTTTGGCTCACGTTCCTGTGCAGTTCTTCTCAGCTTGATTGGCAAAGCTCTGGATAGCAACACCACCCACTCCTCCCTCTCTCTCTCCCTCTCTCTCTCACTCTCTCTTGCCTCCTGTTTCTTCCAACTCTATTTCAATTCCTCTTGCTGAAATATAAAGAGGTAATATATGACTCCAGCAATTCTGAGCACAGATGCAAACACAGGACCCAGGAGTGCTTGGCTTTCTCCAGGCATCCCAAGCTGTGCAGCCTCTGAACTGTCAGAGGCCCCTTTATAACAAGGAATGGCACACCCACTCCAACTCCACTCATAATGGGATCTCAAAGTGATTTAGTCTCTAATTGTTCTAAATGTTTATGCAAAAGGTCCAGGAGGAGATACAGCTGACTGTTTAACTGATAATTATAGAGTGATTAGGTTTGACATTTCCAGAGAATTAGGAGAAAAACCTACTGAATTCTGGAAGGGTCAAAAAACTAGACACCTTTATGAATTTCAATACTACAACACTCCTCTGGTTAGTGGAAAAAGGCACATTAGAAAATAATTCCCAAATTTAAAAAAAAAGATTTTATGCTAATGGACTATAAAACATTTAATGCTCTGTTAACAAATGGTTATCTCTCCATTAAGCACCATCATGACCTATGCATAGTTTATGAACATTCCCGTTGTCCTTGAAAGAAATCACATACTGTAATGGCTAAAAATAGCCACACAAAGAGCAGAGTGTAATTTGCATCAAGGCTGACATCATCAAGCTGAAAATCTTCTATCCAGGGATCAGACTCAGGAAAAGACTCCCATAACATGTCACCAAAGTGAACCATTCTAGAAGTGACTGAGTCCCTTCCTTAGTGGGAGCTGTTTTAGAACAGTGTGACTTCCTCTTTCATACTGAAGTACATCAAATGGCTTTCTTCCAAACATTTGAAATCAGCCCTTTCCCCTGTGTCTACACTCTGCTAGTACCAAGACAGAGGTCCTTCCACATCCAGCAAGAACCAATCTCCCTCATAATTTCACCCAAGAAAACCACACAGATCAGGCCCAGTTGGAAGCCATTTAAAAAGTAATCTAACTTTGCACTCTCCTTTAATAGCACAGAAATGGACAATCAGAACACATTTAAGAAGCCTGACATGTGGCCATAGCTGTATTATAATAGAGACTGGATTATAATGAGGGCTAAGTCAGGCTTCCTTGTCACTGCTCTTCCATCTACTTAAGTTGCGTGACATCTTCAAGAATTGCTTCCATCACAAAGCCTTGATGATTGCTAAAGCTAACTTTTTTTTCTGCATTTCATAATAGCTCATAATACACCCCAACTTTAGACCCCATGCCATTTAATTATGTTGAATGTAAATAGGCCTTCATTCCAAATGGTGGACAAAGTACAGATAACTCAGAAAAATGAGTTCTGGGGACACAGAGGATGGAAATAGTAGCTGCATGCAATTGTGGCTTATCCAAAAAAAAAAAAAAAAGCCAGAATGTGGCTTCATTTCAGTTTGCTTCTTTCATCCAGAGCATTTAGTTCTCCTCAATCACAAATTGACATATTTCCATCCCCTAGTGAACACGGTCATCTCTCTGTATCTTTGGGAGTTTGGACCCAAGAACCTCCACAGATACCTAAATTCCTGGATGTTTAAGTTCATCTATAAAATGCCATTTTATGTCCTTATGCACATCTTCTTGTATACTTTAATCATATGTAGATTACCTATAATATCTAATACAATGCAAATGCTCGGGAAACATTGCCGCAGTCTGGCTGGGCACAAATCACGAGCCACTGAAGCAAGAACAAACTTTATTTCTGAACTCCACCAGCACATTCCACACGCTCCCAGGAACCCCCCCGAACGCCACGTGGCTCCTCCAGGAACCAGCAACCGGAATTATCCCTCCTCCGGCACTTCCCCAACCGATGGGAACTCTCCGGGAATCCCCGTGAGAGCTCAAGCGGAACTCAACGGGAACTCCGCCAGAACTCAAAAGTCATCATCTTAATGGCTCGCTAGCGTCACCTCTCAACCACTACTTCTGGCAAAAATGCCATGTGTCATCCCAACTCGGGTGTGGCCCTCAACTTCTCCCCCCTTCTGTTTAATTAAACAACAAGCAATGTGGCTTAGTGACCGTGCCTGTCTTAGGTTGTCCAATACTACATATGGTCCTTACCCGTCATCAGATGAGCTGACCTCAAGGCATCAGCCTCCTGTCTTAGGTTGGTACCACTGCAATTGGATCATACCCGTCACTGACTACTGGTCCAGCATACAGCCATACTTGTGGATAGGCCTTTGCACCAGTGTGGGGGGGTGAGGTTCTTTGCCTCACCTCTGTTGGCCCCCAAATTTGGCCTTGGTGCCAGTGGGGAGGTGAGGTTATTTGCCTCACCTCTGTTGGCCCCCAAATTTTAGACCATCACTAGCAGAAGGGAGGAGGATGCAAAATGCCACGACACCAAGTCAAATGATGGCTCTTTTTGGAAAAAACTGTACCACCGATGACACCATCTGCAAAGATACGCCAGCACTACAACAATTCGTTGCATCAACAGATAGTTCACAATGCATACAAGTGATACATAGTCCAGGCAAGTTCTGCAAGCAGTTCAAAGCAGAGGAATCCATCAATATGTCCATTTCCTCCCAAAGTAAATCGACTCCTTGATTGAGCATTACTTGTTGAGTTATTATTCATTGATGCATCAGTTTATACAGTTTGTTGTGATAACTATCGAAGAAGCTGTAGTTTGGTTTTATCTTTGTCTTCACCAGCACTGGGATGAAGATAGGAATTCTAGCAATGATGACTAAAAAAAAAAATTATGTAACATTCCAACAGGTACTAAGAAAACAATTTTCTGAATAATTTACATTATCCTGAACAGAATTATTAAAAATAATGAAAAGGAAAGGTGAAAGTAAACAAACAGATCTGTTAACCTCCTTTTTTGTTCACATATTAAAACAATCCTCAACAGATGTTTACCCAATTTAAATTAAACCATTTAAATCACGTGAATAAA
The DNA here is from genome assembly GCF_001458135.2 of Marmota marmota marmota. Taxonomy (NCBI): domain Eukaryota; kingdom Metazoa; phylum Chordata; class Mammalia; order Rodentia; family Sciuridae; genus Marmota; species Marmota marmota. Next base: position 4,602,640 of record NW_026000243.1, on the reverse strand, counting down.
AAAAATTTGGATCCATTTTTTCATGAATGCTCTTCATATATGATATATGGCATACGCACATACAGACATACAACACAAAACACAAGTGTGCACACATAACATACAACACACAAGACAATAGTAAAGGCCTTGTAGCTTTACACAGGTGAAATCTCCATTGCAACGTTTAAAAACTCCACAGTCAAAAAATAAAACTGATCAGAAAAACATTAACCTAGGTCTGTATGAGCTCAAAAAATAAAATAGAACTTCATGATGTGGGAAAGGGCAATAATAAAATAGATATTGAAAAAAACATCCTGGTTAATCACTGTCTCAGATGTAAGAATAGCCAAGCTGGAGCTCTGGATATCAGCTGTTATGGATTTGAGTCAAATCATCTTCTTTTTGGTCTGTAGAAATCGCTTTGGTTGGTCTCTCTGGAATCCAAATCGGCTGCTGTTCTCCCTGTGGAAACACACAAACAGAACTCCGACTCCAGACAATCACTGGGTCAGGACCTT
>NW_026000243.1:4596105-4600229 GCF_001458135.2 Marmota marmota marmota | reverse complement strand
GAGAGACCTTCTCTTTTGCTTGATCTAACATGTTTTCTACCATAGTCTGGACCTCTAACAATTTACTTAACACTCTTTCAGTTTGTTTTTTACTAATTTCTAATCTACTATAAAGAATAACGCAACCCAACAAGATAACACAAAACAAAACCAAAACAGAATGAAACAAAAACGGAACAAAAAAATTGTTGTATCATTTTTCCTATTTTCTTGACATGTGCATTTGTGGTCTATTTCTATCTCTTCTTCAGGGGCGAACAACTTCAAACCTTGAGCCAACCATTTTTCCCAGTTTGCCTGAGAAAGTTCTAGGGATAGGCAGCTTGAAACAAAAATAAAACAAATCAAAACAAGAACACATTGTTTTTTGAAATGGTCACCCATTCTCTCGCCTTCCCTCAGGGGCGAGCAATTTCACTTACCTCCGAGCTTCAGGCGTGCACGGGCCACCAAATGCCGCAGTCTGGCTGGGCACAAATCACGAGCCACTGAAGCAGGAACAAACTTTATTTCTGAACTCCACCAGCACACTCCACAAGCTCCCTGGAACCCCCCGAACACGATGAGGCTCCTCCAGGAACCAGCAACCGGAATTATCCCTCCTCCGGCACTTCCTCAACCAATGGGAACTCTCCAGGAATCCCTGAGAGAGCTCAAGCGGAACTCAATGGGAACTCCGCCAGAACTCAAAAGTCATCATCTTAATGGCTCGCTAGCGTCACCTCTCAACCACTACTTCTGGCAAAAATGCCATGCGTCATCCCGACTTGGCTGTGGCCCTCAACAAAACATCTTACTTATAATACCTAATCAACGTAAATGTTAAGGAAATAGCTATTATGCCGAATTGTTTGGGAAATAATGACAAGAAAAATCTGCATGTGTTCAGTTGGTTGGATTTGCAGATGTGGACACTGTGGATATGGAGAGCTAACTACTCCTCCATTTTATTCTAATGGCTACAAGATTAAATCCAAACTCATGCTTTCCAAACCCAACCCTGTGATGTGGTCCTTATTAGATCTTCTATCTATCAATATTATCCGACAGTCTCTGTCTTTCACTTTATCTCCCAATAACAATGACATTTTTGCAGCCTTATCCTATACCATGTCACATTAGGCCTCCCTGTCATTGTTCATCAGTACTGATATTCTCTAGGTTTTAAGTGACAACCTTTGGGTATGCTTTAATTGATAATATATGGCAAACATATGACAACATCTAATGCTATATTATGAAAGAAAATGGAAATAAAACAATTTTTTTGTTAGAGTACCAGTTTGCACAATCAACCAAGGCATAAGTTATCAAGCCCCTCCATATTGGACTGCTTTGTATAATTTGCAATTAAGGGAACCTTTGGAGCCTGGAAAAGTCATCATTTATCTTGGAACTCAAATAGTTCATGGAGGCATTTGGTGGACTGCCTTGCCTCTGGAGCAATTAGATCTCAATCCTATTCTCTGTCCATAACTACTGTGCTACTTCCTGTCCCATTTCTGACACTGGGAATTGTTCCAACATGATGTAAGCAGAGCAAGGTTTTTAGTCTTCTTGATTTCTTGGACCCGTTTTGCAGACGATTCTGAAACACTTATGCCCTTTCTTGATTTTGTCTTCTGAAAGAAACACATATTTATTTGTCATATATTCTGTGTCAGACATTATGCCAAGTACTTTAATATATCATCTACACCATCACATTTTTCTTCACAATTCTGTACTATTTATTACATTCCAAAGTGTACATTAAGTTCTTTCCATCCTATTTTTCATAATGAAAATTAGCTCACTTACAGAAGAGAACAAAATCAGAAAAATGCAAAAATCTCATTGGTTAATAAGTGACTTTTCTTAGCCCATTAAATTTTGTACCTCCAAGTAAAAAACACCTAAAGGAGAATTACATTGACTCAGTTGAATTCAGGAAGGTATAAGAAGTACCATATTGCACATCTATCTTGTGCTTTTACTTTTCACTCTTTCTTACCACATACTCCTTTTGGGAAGTGTGAATATCCCAATCTTTTTGTATTTTGACGTTATCTCCATAATCAAGTGTCTCCACCATTTTTCTCCCCTCTTCAGACAATATAAACCCTAAGAGTTGATATTTATGTATTTATTAGGACTTCAACCATTTTCCATTGCTACCATTTTTAAAGAATAGTTCGTTAGTGCTCTTGTTATCAAATTGTATAGATTTTGAGTAGTCTGAGCCCAAACCTTGTTTTCTTTTAAGTTGTTATTTTTAGAACATGATTTTTTTCAGAATATAAGGAACACAAATACGGTATTATAGCAAAAGTGTTTCGGGCACAAAATAGGTATTATTTTCAAAACTATAAGAACATGTAGGATGACAGGCTGAGTTTAGGAAATCTGAAGATAGTCACTCAACTAGAGTGGCACAACTGGAATGTGAAGGCAGCAGTTTAATTCCAAACCACTTGCTCTTTTCATCATAGCATGCTCCTTCCCAACTCTCCCTTTTCCTTTTCAACACCTCCTCATCCCCAAAGCTGGAAGTGGCGCAGGGGTAAAAGTTTTTGTACATGCGCACATGTGCATGCCTCTCTGAGAATACATATGTATGCGCATGCACGTGTTTATGCCAATAGTCTCAAATCCCACCTGCAGGCAATCAGAAAGTGTCAGCACTTAGGTGAACGCACAGATCTCACTGCACACGGAGCCTCCTGGGCGAAGGAACACCTGGCTGGAATCACAATGTTTTGCTTGGCTCCCAGAGCAGCAGTGTGAGCAGTTACAGCAATTACCATGCCAGATTTGGATGATTCGTGCTTCGCCAGGTTGAATGGACTAATGGAATACAGAATCCGAGCGGGAGTAAAATATCTCCATCATAAATTGAAACGTTTTGCTGTTTGAACTGTTGCCAGATTTTATAACAATTTCCATCTTAAACTGGCTCAATGCATATTTAATGAATTCTTCTATAAAACCTTTAACAGCCCTCAATTCATTTCAAGTGGCAAATGACTCAGCAGTTTGAAATGATGAGCTGGATGCTGCCTGTATATTCGTTACCTAAGAAGAAAAAAACAGCTTAAAAAAATGATTTCCTAAATAGGGTTTTCTACTGTGTTCACCTTCCTATGATGTGAAAAAACTTGTGTCTGTCAATCCTCTTTCTCCCATGGATGTGAGGCAAGCTCTAAGTTTTCCATAACAAACAGTTGTGGTATATGCTAGGATCACATGTTACGTAATTTTTATGTCATGATATCTGATTCAAGCTCTAAAGACCTCTTATTATGTATTATTACTCACTTATTCATTCAACAAGTGCTAAGGATATTTACTCTAGGGAATGTCTTCAGATTTGATTAAAAATACAAAGGTAAACCAGGTGAGAGAATTGGCTTCTAGATGCTTCCATGTCCACATGGTACCCTAGGTATTACACAGATGCATCTGATCCAAGAAATGACTGACTTATTCCTTGTAACATATGCATCATGTTACATCAGATTAATTTCTGCAGACTCTGTAGTGTTAATGGCAGGCATCTGGTTCGTGTTCCAGGGAGTCCCAAGAAAGAACACCCCCCCCCAACACCGAGGTAAGCAAGCTAGCAGAAATTTCATTAAGAAGGAAGGTGAGCCAGGCACAGTGGTGCACACCTGTAATCCTAGAGGCTCCGGAGGCTGACAGGAGGATCATAAGTTCAAAGTCAGCCTAAACAAGTGCAAGGTGCTAAACCTGTATCTAAATATAAACTGTTGGGGACCACATATCAAGTCAAGATGGCGCCTGGCAGTTTTCCAGGAGGAGTGGTTTGTAAGGCAACGCCACGGAGCCATTAAGATGGTAGGGATTCCTTATTGGCTGATTGCTGTAACTGGATGATGCTAATTGAGTCAAGCTGTGTGTAACCAGTTAGGTATATATACCTCTGCTGTTTTGCAATAAGGCGGCTCCTGCTACTGCTGAGTTTCCCCACAATAAAGCAGTTCCCATTTCAACCTTCAAGTCGCTTGTCACCTCCCAGTTATTGTGCCCAGCCGGACTGCGGCAATAAACTACAAAATCGGGCTGGGGATGTGGCTCGTCGTAGAGTGCACCTGAGTTCAATACATGGTACCCCCACCACCCCA
>NW_026000243.1:4517173-4594976 GCF_001458135.2 Marmota marmota marmota | reverse complement strand
CCATAAAATAAAAGCAATGTGAGAAAAAGACCCAGAACTCACAGCACAGTGAGCCTGTGGGTGGGGGCGGTGGCCAGGCAGGGCAAGAGTGCTTTTTTCCTTTTTAAAGCATTCCTGTTTTAAAGGTTTGTAAGATGGAGTAGTTGATAAGGTCCTCTTGATTGGTCCTTGATCTTTCATTTGTCCGGAGCATGTACACAGGCTGGATTCCCACAGCTGCTTTCTGCAAGATGAAAACTCATGCCCTTTGAGAAATGGGAACTGTTTTATAACATGTTGGGGCATGTTAAAATGGCTGTTCTCATGCTTGCCCTCTTGCTGATCTTCACTGTCCTTTCCCTTCTCTGGGCTGACTGTCCTTTTCTATCTCAACAGCTTAAAATGCAAAATCAGTTTACATGCTGACTTTTGGTCTGCCAACCTTGAGAACCTTTATCTATTGCAAGTACCTTATACCAGCTATCTTAAATGGATAATAAGGTGGTGGCTCCTTCTACTCCACCTTCACACATATACATGCCAAAACACAACACACACATTCCCAGAGACTTTTGTGACCTCTCTAACCTTTTCTTCTGCTATTTACCTCTTCTCTCAATTGGCTCCTTCCCCACTGGTCCAGCATGCCTCTAGCTTGGGCCCTTACACTTACTGTTCCTTCTACCGGAATGCTTTCACCTTCCACAGTTTCATGATACCATTTCAACAATATTTTGGTTTAAAGTTACCTCATCAAGTGACTCTTTTATTTAAAATAATCCTTCCAACATCCCCTCTCTCCCTTCCTTGATCTATTTTTTCTACAAAGAACTTCCACATTCTGTCTCCTTAGATATTTTGCTTGTTTTTTTGATATGTCTGGCCTTCTTTATCCCATTAATATGTAAAATCCAGAGACAGGATTTTCATGTGTTTTATTGCTGCATTTCCAGTGCACAGAATAATGTTTAACACAAGGCAAGGTTTCCCTATCCCTTTGCTATATGGCTGAGTGAATGCATGATTTACCTACATCCTATGTCACTTTTTTTTTCTAGCTACATAAAACCAATACTGTACACCATAGTTCCCATCACAAACAGAGAAGAGAGAACTCTTAGTGCAGGAGTAATCAACTATCATAAAACAAAGTGACTCCTGAACCCACACTATGTAGCACTTTAGAAGTCATCTTAGGAGCACATCTTTTTCTACCTACCTGAGAATAATTATTTTTCTGTAAAATATGGACATTATCACAGTATGTTTTATAAATGTAATTTCAGTTTGCATTTATTTGCATGTTATATTCAAAAATTTCCCCACTCCAACTGTTTTATGTAAAATAAGTTAAATCATATAGGGCAATTGTTGGCAAATGTGCAGTATAATCAAGACCTTCCTTCTGGAGTTGAAGCATCTTAAAAAGGGACAGAGTAATTGGTTTTACATCTGTTCTTTCAAACTTATGGCACCAATTTTTGTTTTGGAAAGTAATTCAGACAAGACATCCCTTGTGGCCACACAGGGCACCATTAATTCTTGCAAATCATGGTGACTTCTTTTGTTTAATGACATCACATCCTCCATATCATATGTATTTCTAAGTTTTATACATTGAGAAAGACATTTCTCTCCAGAAATAGGCTACAAAAAAAATGAGAAACTGCATCTAGTAAACAATATCCTTTTTTTCAGTGCTGTGTTGTTGTTGCTTTTAATTGGCAGGGAAAGGATTCTAACCAACGACAGCAAGGAGTACTCAGTACTCTTCAAAGAAATTGGCTCTGAGGTCATTTTCTTAACAAGCCCCCTACAAAGAGAAACTTTTAGAAACTATTTTTTTTTCAGTAATCTGGAATCACACACATCTTCTAGTTCATGGCTCACCAAATCATATTCCACATGTATCATTGTCATATAAATAAGTGCCCAATGGGAAATCAGGTATTTATGTACTACTGATTGGTTCTGGTCTGGTTCCTGCTATATGGGAAGGTAATTGCATTGTATTTTTATATTTTTTCTACCCCCACTGTAGTCTTGAGGGTGTCTTCTGTCCTTGCACACCTGTTGGATTGGCATTCAACAAAGGAAAAGGTTTGTTTTCTAATGAACTATCAGCTCATTTACTAGAATCAGAACTTCTAAATCACCCTTGTGATGTGCCCCCTTTATAAGTCTCACAACATTTGCAAAGTATTTCAGCTTCAAGGATCACAGAAATGCCTGGACACGTGCCAGAGATGAAGCAGATGCTTCTGAGCACAGTTGGTTTGGGGAAAGGAGTGAGCACACAACATGCCAATGAGGACCAACTGCAGTGGGTGTTTATTTGAGACCTTTTTCAGAATCACACCCACAGATCTTTTCTGCCTAATCAAAATGACAGAAGTCACGGGCTGTTGCCTTGTTTGTGGTTCAAATCAGACAAAGCAAGAGAAAGTCGAACAGGCCATTGTTTCAACCTAGGATTCTGCTTCATGGAATCTGGCCTCCAGCATTGTAAAGCAGCTTAGCCAGATGAGAGCAGCCCCTTGCACTTAGTCACCCTTTTCTCCTAGGAAGGTACTTGTTCCATGTCTTCCATATCACGTAGAGGATTGGCCTCTGCAAGTGCAGTAGTGCATTCTCCAGCAGAGAGCTTCCCCTTCATAACATGCCCTGTGTCTTCCCTCTTGCTCCCCCACCTGCCTATAGGACTCCTAGCCCTGTACCCTGAGAATCCTCCATCTCTCAGAGCTTGGCCCAAATATCTTCCTCTATGAAAATTTCCCTGCTTCCCTCCTCAAGGAAACTTTGCTATTTCTCTTCCTATGCTTGTACTATAATTCATATAGACCTTAAGACAAAGGCAGATTCTTTTATTGTGTTTTTCTATCTTCTTTCTTAAATGCCAACCATTGTAGAAAGAGAGGTAGGGTTTTTAATCTTTGATTTCCTAAAGCTCACAGGAATGAGTGACTGTGTACACACACTCAAGAAACTTCAATGAATGAATGAATGGATATAGCTCAGGGTCTCCTAGGACTCAGGGATAATCATTGGTTTTTTAGTGTCTAACCTTTTATCCTCCCAGAATCCAAAGAGTGATTGACGAACATGCTGGATTAGAATGAGTACAGCTAATAAAGTTTAAGACTGTGGCAACAAGGGAATGACAGGTAGGGACAGAAACTCCTTTAGAAGAAGCAGAGCTTCTGTTTTTTTCAAGCCTAAAAGCCATATTCCTTCGCCCCTAGGGGTGACTAAGACTAAACTTGTAGAGCTCTGTGGGACTTCAATCCCTAGCTAATCTCACTTCTCCTTATGCCACCTGTAAATGAGTAAAAGAATCAACAGATGGCTGAGGTCTATATTTGTAGACTAGAATCATAGTGCAAAAAAGAAAAAAAAAATCTTGTAAGCAGCTCCTGAACTTAAGAGAAAATTTCTTTGGCTCTTTATAGATAAGACCTTGATAGAGTACCCAAGGTCAGTGGCAGCCAAGATTGAAGAGCAGGTGGGCTTATTTTCTCAAGGAGTGAAGTGAGCATTGTTCCCTCTGTGGCTTCCTGATGTGGTTTAGTGGTGTTTGTAGACCTATGATCTATCTTTGGCCACTGGTGCAATGAAGGGAGCCATGCTCATGATTAAATGAACAATAATAATGGGGGGAATTGCCATGAATTGACCACATAGAGTTGTTTGGAGAAGCCTGCTTCATGTGCAATCCAGACTGGTGATGTGGAGCCTTGTGCTGTGCTATCGATAAGTATTTTATCATTCAGGGATGATTGTGTTTTATAATTGATTTTGGATTGTCCATAATTAGTTCCTACCAAATAACTGCTTTTTAATAACTGTAAAATACTATTTTTAATATTTTGCTTAGTCTAATACAAACACTTATTTAAGGCAAGATGCAAGACAGTCACTCCTATACAAAAAACAATCCATTTCAGCATATAAGCAGTACACGCTTTTCTCCTTTAATGACAGGTCTTATTTTATTGATTAAGAACAACTGATTTCAAGGACATGGGACTGAAAAATACCACAGACAGTGCCAATGAGGTATTGTGTCTTATTTTCAAACGTTACCTTTAAAGCAATACAATATGAAAAGTATTGAGAATTTGTTTTGGTTTTCTTAAAAACTTCCTTCTGGTCTTTGGGAACTGAACTAAATGTGGAACAGTCATTAAGAAAATTTGATTTTTAGATCATTGAAACCACAGCTTCATAAAGACAAGATAGATCTCCTATAAATCCTTAATTTCCCACCTAATAAGTGTAGTTTAAATCAGTTGACTTCTTATCCTTTACATTTAATTTTCATAGGGATTTGGGGGCAAGCCACTGAAATAGCTGCCATGCTGAATTGGGCCATGTCACATTCAAGAGGCTTTGGGGAAGCCAAAACACATGTGGCTGTATGAACACTATCATAAATTGTTACGGTGCACAAGTTTCTCAGACTGCATGGCACTTGAAGGGCTGATGTGTGACTGGGGGCAACGTAAAAGAAAAGTTAATTACAACTTGTTAAAAATGAATACAATTCTAAATCAATTTCCATTAAGTAAAATGTAGATATTGCACATGTCTTGGAGAATTTTATTATAAATTCATACTAACCCTGTGAGTAATGGTGGTTAATCCATGTCTCCTTCCCTAATAAAAAGGAACAGGAGTCTGCAACCAGTACTTTCTTATTAAATGAAATATTTAAAAGATGTCATCTTGTTTCTCATGGTCATGTCCTGATTATGTCAAGTCAAATTAGTTAAGTATATACATTGGAGTAAACAAAAGTGACAGATAAATGAAATGCATGGGGATATTTCCATGAAAACCATCTATGGACTCTATACTAGGTGGTAATTTCACATGCCACCCTCTGGGTATCCAAAAAGAGAAGACACCTATCTTGCAGTGGGAAGGTTTATGTCAATAGCCCCCTTTTCTCTCTCCATCATAGGTATGTGTTTGATTTTTATTTTTTTACCCAAGGTTTGGAACTCTATGAAGATAAATAGAAGAATAAGAGTTATCTGAAATCTTCTTTCATTTGTCATTGCTTGCATTAATCAATCTGTTCTAGTCTAACCTGTTCAGTAAAGAAAGATGTTTATGGAATTTTTGGAATTCCCTCTCTAATGCCTGCTAACAAATTTTCCAGATTTTGATGTATGAATTGTCTTTTCCCCACTTTCAATTGTAGACAATGTTCAACTATTTAGAAGTTCAATACAAGAGTGTTTAGGAGCTTACTATGTATTCTAAACACTGGGTTAGGCATTAGAAGTGAATTTTGAGTAGTATAGAGAATTTCCCTCACTTAAATTAATGAAAGACAAAGGCTTCTATATATACAATTACAGAGAGCATGATGAATTCCAAGGTGCTATGAGAACATATGGGAAATACATAAACTGCATGAGGAACTAGGAGAGGTGTCCTGGAAAATTTGAGAGTTAAAACTTGAAAGTTAATTACAAGTTATTAAAGTAAAGGGATGAGACATGGCATGCTCCAATCAGTGGGAGAAGCATGAATAGAAGTAAAAAGGCAAAGAGCCCTGTGTATATCACACACACACAGAGTAAAACAGGACTGTAGCTTATGGAAGAAATTAGTCCTGATGCCCCTGAGGGGAGGACAGGGGCAAGGTGAGGAAGCCCTTATAGGCAAGGTCAGATTTTGTATTTTCCCTGAAGTAGAAAAAGTGACACTGTGCATTGGCATATCAGAAAGATGGCTCTGCCTGCAGTGTGCAGAATGGATTAGAGGGGAGGCAGCCTAGAGGCAAGAAGGTGGGCTGTAAGTGTGGATGAAGTCATAATGTAAGAAAAACTCAAATTTACTGAGACCTTATTATTTTTTGGACACTAAGGATTGTGTTAACTCTTTTGATTCTTACTACAACACCAAGAGGTAAATATGATTATCAATTCTATTTTGTGAATGAATAGGTTAGAACACAGCTAGGTACTTTTTCCAAGTTTGCACACAAGTATACATAGATAGTAAAGGACATAACCAAAGTTTCAACCCAGATGGTCTCAGCCCAGAGTGATGCCAATCCATGTTCTTGGTCTCTTCTGCATACATCCTTTTTCCTTTCTACTTTTCCACCAAGTTATGACTCAGCCAAGGGGGTCCACACCAGGACGGTGGTGCCATGCTCTTTGGACCTTTCAGGCATCAGAATCATGAACGAGATAGGCCTTTTAACTTATAAAGCACCCAAGCTCGGGTTTTTTGCTATAGAAACACAAAATAGACAAATAGACCTGCCATAGTTTGGACTTGGATGTTCCCCCAAAGAACTATGTGTTAAAGCTTAGGTACCCAGATTGGCACTTTTGGGAGATAGTGGAACTGTTAAGAGGTAGGGTCTAGTAGGAGAGCTTCATGTAATTGGGGTCATGCCCTTGAAGGAGATAGTGAAAGTTCAGTCCTTCCTCTCTTGTGCTTCCCAGACATAATGAAATATTTCATGATGGCTTTGCCTCTCCACATGCTCTATGGGGACAACAATCTTTAACTGGATCTTCCAAAACTCTGAGCCAAAATAAACCTTTTCTCTTTATAAATTGATCATCTCAGGTATTTGTTACCTGACAAACACAATACCTGTAATATTGTGACCTGGGTGGTATCAATAGAAACAGAAGACAGAGCCTGAGGACTAAGGAAGAAACAATTTTTTAGTCAGAGCCTAGTTTCTAATGGTCAGGCCTGAACTGAGCATCTACAGAGAATCATATAATTCCTAACATAAATGCACCCAAACCAAAGAGGTTGTGATGAGGCTGCAAGGTCAAAATAAGAGGTCACTATACACATCAGTAGGGAAGGACAGATGCAGAGGAAGTACAAAAGGGGAATTAAAAGTGTAAAGCCAAAGCAAAATAAAACAGAACAAAACAGGTAGTAGTCAAACGATAAAGCAAATATTCAGGAACAAAGAATTCTTAGGAACTAAATTAATAGAGTCAAGTTAGCAAGAGAACAGATGTGAAGTAACAAATCAAGATGGAATTTGCTGTTGGAGACAGGTTTTTGCCACAGGCCCAGTGCACTTTTTTTATAGTTCTTGTTGATTTCAAAACCAAAGCTATTGTGACTTCTGAGCCTTGCCCTGGGGAGGAGGGAGTAGGTAATTGGGGACATGTGGTCAAATTGACAACCACCAGAAGATGGGGAGTAGAAGCTAACAGGTGATTCATCCTGAAAAAAATGGGGGTTATGTATCATAAATACCTTTTAGATTATTAAGTTCCTATATATCACTGAAACACAATGAAGACTTGTTGTATGAGTAATTGAATAAGGGAAATATGGGAAATATCCATTTGTTAAGTTTTCAATGACTAAAGTAAGGGGTTGTGGATATGTATATATATAAATGACTTGTCATAGGATTAAAAGATAATGGACATGCTTTTGAATGATATGGCTGTCATTAAAGATAAACTCCAGATTCTTAATTCTTTCATCAATATTGTCAAAGGGAAAAGTGGCTATAGTTTAGTTTAACAAGCTGAAGAGATTTTTTTTTAAATTTTAGAACTGGGCAACACATCATTCTGAAAAATAGAGTGAGCTCTGCAATGAGCTGAAAGGAAAGGTGGTTTTAAACACAGAGAAGGGCTGGAGAAAGCAGAAACAAAAAGCAAAGGGCAGGATGGCCATTTTCAATGCGGGTTGGCCACTTTAAAGTCACTTTCCTTGTAATGCAAGTATTGAATAATACTGATTGGTTAATATTATACATGTCAATGGAGTAATATGTAACAGTGTGCATATTAATATCATAATATGTCATCTTTTGAAGCATGTATATATTACATAACATTTAAATCAGTTTAACTATATCTAGCTCCTTAAACATTTATCAGTTCTTTACAGTTAAAACTGTAAAGTTAAAACAAAATCGTTTTCTTCAGCTTTCTGAATTCTACAGCACATCATCGTTGTCTATAGTCACTGCACTCCACGGTGGCCCACCAGAACTTCTTGCTCCTGTCCAGCTGCAACTTTGTTCTCATTGATCAGCTTTGCCCACTCCTAACGCCCCCAACTCTCCAGCCTCTGGTAACTACCTTTCTACTCTCAATGTCTACTAGATCAACTTTTATAGATTCTGCCTATATGTGAGATCACGAGGTACTTGTATTTCTGTGCCTGACATATTTCAATGAACATAATGATCTCCAGTTCCATTCATGCTGTTGCAAATGACAGGATTTCCTTCTTTCTCCTAGTTGAATAGTATTTTGTGTACCTATAACATGTTTTCTTTATCCATCGTCAGCTGAGGGGCACTGAGATTCTGAGTTTGTCTCCATTTCTTGGCTAGTGTGTGTAGTCCTGCAATGAACACGGGAGCGCAGATGTCCCTTTAACACACTGTGGTAATTTCCTTTGAATATATACCCAGTAGTTGTATTGCTGAAGCATATGGTGGTTCTGGTTTTAATCTTTTGAGGAACCTCCACACTGTTTTTCATAACAACCGTATGAAATTATATTCCCACCAACAGTTTGAAAATTTTACCTTTTCTCCTCCTCCTTGCCAGCACTTCTTATTTTTAATCTTTTTTGTATTATCCATTCTTACTGGGTGAGGTCAAAGCTCATGTGGTTTTGACTGGCAATAGGACTAGTAAACATTTTTTTCTATGCCTGTTGGCCCTTTGTATGTCATCTTCTGAGAAGTGTTCATTAGGGTCTATTGACCGTGTTTTAAGTTACTTCAGATTACCTCCTTTTTTTGTTGTTTTTTGGTTTTTGATAAGAATGAAGGCAGATGGCAGTTCATTATAGTATTAATTGAAACTGGCTTGTTTCCAAAATTTGGCTGTTGTCTCTTTTATCCCAGTTTCTCAGAAGTTTCAGATGAACAGCTTGGTGATGTGGAACTTTAGCATGAGTGACTTGATTTTGATTTTTAGCCTGGTTGTTGGAGCCTGGTGTTCAATCCAAAACAACAATCTCTAGGAGGTGTTTAACAATATATAAATAGTATAAATTTTATACTAATATTTTTTTCTGTATTGTAGACTTATTAAAAATAAAGAAAACAAATATTAAAGAAGTGAATACCTAACTTTGGAATCCCCTTCTACCACTCACCAACCTCAATTCCTCATTTGCACAACCAGGTTAGTATTATTTAAATCACAAGCCAGTTGCACACACAGAACTTGGAGTACAGAAACAGAACCTTATGTTTACATCCAACTGATTATCTTTAAAAAGTGTCAAGGTAAGTTGAGCATGGTGGTACACATCTGTAATCCCAGTGGCTTAGAAGGCTGAAGCAGGAGGATCTTAAGTTTGAGGCTAGCCTCAGCAATTTAGTGTGGTCCTAAGCAACTTAGATTCTGTCTCAAAATAACAAATGAAAAGGGCTGGGGATGTGGCTCAGTGGTTAAGCACACATGGGTTCAATCCCTGGTACCAAAAATAAATAAAAATAAAAAGTGCCAAGGAAATTAATTCATTTGTGTATGTATAGTATTTTCACCAAATGATGCCAAAACAACTGTATATTCATATGAAAATGATGAATTTGTCTTTCACATAATACACAAAGAATAATTCAACATGATCACAAACTTAAGAGTGAAAATCGTGTTTATAAGAGAACATTGGAGAAAATCTTTAAGACTATGGTAGAGAAAGATATCCTAGTCAGAATGCCAAAAAGAACAAATAAATAAATTCAGCCTCAACAAACTTTGAAACATTTCTCTTTCAAAAGACACCATTAGCACAATTCACAATAGCAAGACTGTGNGGGGGATAGTAGAGGATAGGAAAGGCAGCAGAACACAACAGACACTAGTATGGCAATATGTAAATCAATGGATGTGTAACTGATGTGATTCTGCAATCTGTATATGGGGTAAAAATGGGAGTTCATAACCCACTTGAATCAAAGTGTGAAATATGATATATCAAGAAATTTGTAATGTTTTGAACAACCAACAATAAAAAATTTAAAAAAAAAAGACACCATTAGGAAAAGAAAAAGGCCTTGGCTGGGGATGTGGCTAAGTGGTAGAGTACTTGCCTAGCAAATAAGAGGCCCCAGGTTTAATCCCTAGTAATGCCACAAATAAATGAATAAATGTATTTTAAAAATCAAAAAGACCAGAAACATATTGGTAGAAAAATATTTGTGAAGCACAAGTCTGATGAAGAATTTGCACCCAGAATTTACAAATATGTGTAATTTAGATTGAAGACAAAAATAAAGCCCAATTAAAAAAATGGGCAAACGATATGGATAGATATGTGCTCCATACCGGCAAGAAGTACATGAAAAGATGCTCAAAATATTATAGATTGGAGAAAGGCAAATTAGCCAGGCACAGTGGCACACATTTATAATACCAGCAGCTCAGGAGGTTGAGGCAGGTGGGCCACAAGTTTGAAGCCAGCCTCAGCAACTTAGCAAGACCCTGTTTCAAAATTAAAAAAAAAAAAAAATTAAAAGGTCTGGGGATGTGGCTCAGTGGTTAAAGGTGCCTTGAAGAAAGGAAGGAAGGAAAGAAGGAAATTAAATCACAACAAAATATCCACTGGACTGACTATCATAAATAAGACAGAAAAATGCTGGCAACAATATGGAGAGGTAGGAACCCTCCTATATTGTTGATGGGAATATAACCTAGTGCAACCACTTTGGAAAACAGTTTGAGAGTTTCTCTAAAATTTAAACATAAAACACAGTGTGATCCAGCAATTCTACTCTTTCTACATATATATCCAGAAAGGAAAAAAAAAAAGCATGTTCACAGAAGAATCTGCATGTCCATAGATGTTCATAATAGCAGTATAATCACCCCATACTGGAAGTAACTACTTGTTTCATCAACTGGTAGTTAGGTAAATGCGTGTTATCCATACATGTAATATCTATTTTATTCAGTAATAAAAGGAACTACTGATGCATGCTATATCATAGATGAACCTCGATCCCCGAGATAAGTGAAAAGACACACAAGACACTATATTTTATTTGATTCCTTAATATGATATGACCCCCAAAGGCAAATGTATAGAGGTAAAAAGTTGATTAATGGTTGCCTGGGGCTAGGGGTAGGAGGCATGCCTCAGATTAGCTGTGAATGGGCAAATAAGACCTTACTGAAGGGAAGAAGTGTTTTAGAACTGATTTACAGTGATAGTTCCACCACTAGGAAAGGTTATTAAAAATCATTGCTTTTTTATATTTGAAATGGCTAAATGTTATGGCATGTAAAATACACTTAAATAAAGGTGTTTTTTAAACTGTTTATGGTAAGAATTAAGAAGAATTAAATTAATTGCCCAAGAAATATCTATTTCTTTACATCCTCTGCCATGTTATATTTCACAGACAGTGCCAGAACAAGAGGAACATGTCTCCTCCTCTTTTCCAACCTCTTTTTTTATGGAAACCAACTTTTTCTATTAAAAAAAAGAAAATCTCAGTGATCAGCATTTATTCTTAGAAACTCTTGTTTCCAACATCATGAACAATCACAACAGTGAGAAATCATACTCCACGTATGTATGATATGTCAAAATACATTCTATTGTCATATGTAACTAAACAGAAAAAAAAGAAACTCCTGTTTTGCTTTGTTTTCAAGACAGAGGGTTCTGAATAAACAAATCTGAATAATGACTCAGTTTCTTGAGCAGCCAGCCTTCCCACCTTCCCTCTTGGGTTCAGGACTGCATCACACAAAACCCAGCAGGCAGGGTCCAGCATTTCGGGCTCTGCTGAGTTCCTGGGTGAGGACACTGGCCTCAGCATGTTAGCAGTTCTTATTTGCTGGCTCTAATAGATATATTTTGCCTGCAGCAAAAAGTCTGCAAATAGTTAATAAGAATAATGAGCAGTAGCAGAGAATTAATGGCCTCTTTATTATGAGAGATGGAGTCCAGTGTTCAGTGTTCTTGAATAGGAAAATGGTTTTATAGGCAAAATTAACTGGAGAGACCTTATTTAGCCAATTTTAAGGTAATGGGTTTTAGCTCCTCAGTGTCAGTAAATACAGAAAAGAAGGTTCCAGGAAAGGCTTCTGCCACTCTGGGGTCCTTCCTCAGTTACCAGCAGGAGGACCAGGCTTCCCTCCCTGCAGCAAGTGCAAGCATGACTACCTGAAAATCCTAGCAAAGGGAAAATATCAGAATTTCAAGGAGTTTTATCTTGGTTTACATTTTGCTCTACACATTATTTTCATTTTTTTTTCAGGGATGCTGAACTCATCAGGACATCTATGTTACCTTTAGTGGTAATAGTATATTCATTTGGGTGAGTGATCCTTATCTACCTCATGGTTACCATGACTTGTGTATTCAGCATAATAGTGTCTGAGATTGCAGAGTCAGACCCTTTGTGACCTTTTTGCAGGTAAATCCAGTTAGAGACTCCCTTGCCAAGGGTAGACTTGAGGTATTCGTTGCATAGTTTGAATGTGTCCATCAAAGTTCATAGTTTACAAAATTAATCCCCAATGCAACGGTATTGGGAGGTAGGGCCTAATTAGGGATGATTAGTTCCTGGTAGCTCCACCTGCATACATGGATTAATGTTGTTTATTGCAGGAATGTTTGTTTGTTGTTTTTTTTAATATATAAAAGACCATTCTTCCTCTTTGTCTCTTGTTTTTATTGCACTTTTCCTTCTACTTTTCTGGGAAGGGATGATGCACAAAGATCTTTACCAGACATGGGTCCTTTAATCTTGGACTTCCCAGACACTGACTGCAACTATAAAAAATAATTTTGTTTTCTTTATAAATTTCCCAGTCTGTAGTATTCTGTTATGGCCCCTAAAAATGGACCAAGACAATCATTAATAGAAATGTAAAAGTCCAATGAAGTGTATTGGGTCAGACAATAGGCAAGCATCCATTTGCTAGTCATATATTTAATTCATTTCAAAACAATCAAAAAAACTAAAAATGAACTAAAACATAATGACAAGATTACATCAAGAGATGCTGTATGTTGACAAGCAATTTTAGAGTGTAGAAAGAAGGTCACCAAAAGAAAGGGGCGGGATGAACCACACACACTCTCTCCCTAACGTTGTTATCATTGGGGTGGTGCTCATGTCCATTCTCAGGACAGTTCTCTTGTCAAAGAGTGAAGGCAGCTTTCCACAAACACATTGACTTCAATTTTTTTTTTCTTTTTAAAAGATGTGCTCTTGTACTATCAATTTACTTCTTAAAAAATTCAGGCACTGCACTGAATTTGGCAGGGAAAAGAAGATTCCGTCACAACCTTTACTCCTGGACTGTCAAGTGTAAACAAGAGGCCCACGGGGAGCTTGAAGAAGAATGTGCTCTGTGCCTTCCAACTGGTTTGCAGGGGTAAAGAACATCAGGTGAAGGGGTGATCACAACTCATAATATAGGTGCTGATGTGACTGTTTCTTAATGTCCTCCAAGGTCCCATATGTTACAAAGGATTGTCTTCAGCTTGGTGCTATCAGAAGGCGGTTGAGACTTTTAAGAGGTGAGTATAGTGGGATGTGTTATGTCATTGGGGGTATGTCCTGGAAGGTGACTATGGGACCTTGGTCTCTTTACTTTCTCATTCCTGGGTGTCACGAAGTGAGCTTATTCCAACACATACTTGTGCCATGGTGTGATATCTCACCACAGGCCCGAAAGCAATGGGGCCAACATACCATGGAATGAGTCCTCTAAAACTAAAACTAAAATGAGTCTTCTAAAACTCTGAGCTGTAATCAAACTTTTGTCTTTTTAAGTCGACTATTTCCAGGCATTTTGTTGTGGTAACAGAAAGCTGAGTAATGCTGATGCAAAAAGGTGACATGGAGGATGTGCTAATTGAAAAATACTTAAAAAAAAATGATTAGAGGCATGAGAAAAAGGGATTTTCAGGACTATTCCAAAGGAAGAAAGCAACCCAAGTAATAAGACCAAGTGACAAGATGATGCAGAGGGCTTCAGGGACCGGTCAGAGTCCAGTTTAAGTGGCAAGTAGTACACTTCACAGGGGAAGAGGGTGTAAGACCAATAGGACAGAACACTGCAGAGAGTCTGCAGTAGTAGACAATGTAGTCAACCAAGGTGTGGAGTGAGAGCTGAGACACAGTGTGACAACTCTGGTGGTTGAATACATAATGCATGTGGGTGGGGAGAATTGGGAAGCAGGGACTCAGCTGGGACATCACTTGTCCCACAAAGCTCACACTGGTGGCTGAATAGGTGTGAATGGCCTGGAATGGAGAACAGTTTAGATGCTACCATAGTACTCCAGGCAAAAGACGATGGCTTGAATTTGAATTATGTTGATTATATTGGAAAAGAGAGAACATGAATGAGTAGTTTTGAAAGCAAGATTGCTTCAGACTAATGACTAAATGCTGATGCTATTAACAGAAACGGATCCATGGCACAAAAAGGCATCCTTCATCACTTCTCCGTGTCAATCTGTTTCCCTCATCTCCTCCCTTATATATGCCTCCAGCTCTGATTTATTCTCTTCCAAGGAAAACTTGATATCACGTTTCCAACCTCTAATCCTATTCTCCCTGACAGACTAGAGAATGAAACAGAGGAAGGGCCACCAGAATAGACATCAGGCAAACTGCCTATAAGCCACAGGGCAACCACCCTTTGCATTTTCAGTGCTTGGCACAGGGCCTGAGACTCAGTAAATTTTGAATAAACATTTACTGAATGAACAAATGATGAAGTTTCTTCATACCTCAATGCAAACTAAGATGAATTAGTTTTAGCAGCTCTGTCTTCTTTAAAGGGTTCAT
The DNA here is from genome assembly GCF_001458135.2 of Marmota marmota marmota. Classification (NCBI taxonomy): domain Eukaryota; kingdom Metazoa; phylum Chordata; class Mammalia; order Rodentia; family Sciuridae; genus Marmota; species Marmota marmota. Next base: position 4,580,203 of record NW_026000243.1, on the reverse strand, counting down.
TTTAGATTCAAATATTCTCCCTCCTTTTTCTCCTTCTCTTCCTTGGAACACCACCACCAGCTAACATTTGCAAGACACTTCCTGTGCTTAAGTCAATGTGATAAGCAGGCACATTTGTCACAGTGAATTGTGGTTGAGGACTGTTTCCACAGCTGCCATTTGGCAGAGTCAAAACGGGTAACTCACCTGGATACCACCTCTCAGTAAAAATTTCAAGAGAGAAGGAAATGATAAATTGTCTTAATCTCTCTCTAACAAAGCTTTCCTTCCCCAAAGAGGTCCCCTAACAAAACTGAGAAATTAGCCATATTTACTTTACTCTTTAGCTAGCTCCCACTGCATTCCCTGAACTGATTGTCTTTTGAGGATGAGAATAATGGAAGGAGGCATCGAAGAATTGCAGAATACAAACAGCATGCTGGCAGCAGGTCCCATGTTTCATAGAACCATGAAGAATGTACTGTAAGGTCCTTGTTTAGCATCTGGATGGCCATCTTAAGTGACAGCTGCCATTTTAAGGAAAATAATTTGCTTTCCTGCCCAAGGGCCTTTCTGAGAAAGGCTCACCACTCCCTAATACCAACCCAACCCTTAACCACGCTCATGGGCTTCCTCTGCCCAACCCACATCTCTGTGTCTACTCTGAGATTACACCATCTACCCCAGCCCCCTGTACGCGAGGTGGCTGGGGTAGATGGTGTAATCCAGGTTCATGAGCATTTCTCTTTGTCAGATTGTCACAGATAGAAAAGAGGTTTGGGTCCTGTACTTCAGTTCCCACCACATATATCAAAGAGTTTCAATATCTGATTCAATCATATAATTTGACCTTCCACGATGTCCATATGATCTTGTCTAACACCCTCCTGCCCAAGGAGCACAGGAGAGTTTGGGAGCAAGCTAGAAATTATGCTGATGAGGTACATCAGACCTCCCCTGCCCATCCAATTGGCGCTGAAGCAGTCCCTGGTCAGGACCCCAATTGGGATTATAATTCGCCTAGAGGAGTAACTAGTAGAAACCAATTCATTACTTGCTTCATGACAGGACTTAGAAAGGCAGCCCATAAGGCTACCAATTATGAAAGACTCCAGGAAATCTTCCAAGATAAGAATGAAAACCCTTCAACATTTTTTGACCACCTGACCAAGGCTTTATTACAATATACTAATCTGATCCTGAAACTCCAGATGGGAGACAACTACGAATGACCTACTTTTTCTCCCAGAGTTTCCCCAATATTAAGGCTAAACTTCAAGAGAGAGCCCCTTACTCCCCAAGCCAAGGTTCTGGAAGTGGCCTTTAAGGCATATAAGGGGAGAGACAAGAAGGCCCAGAAGCAGAAATATCAGATGATCACTCAAGACATCCAGCCGGCCTTAGCATCTGTCCCTGGTTCCACTGGCCCATGGAAGGGTCCCTCGGGACCGCCTGGACACTGTTTTAAATGTGGTCAGACAGGTCACTGGGCTCCTAAGCCTTGCAAACCTTGGGGCTCTTGTCCTAAATGCCATCAGAAGGGACACTGTCTCCAAGCCTATAGTGGCCCCCGGCCATCCGGCCCTTCTGGTTCCCCTCTCCAACTCTTAGGACTGGCTGCAGAAGACTGGTGAGGCCCAGGTCCCCATCACCTGATCCCCACCATCACTCCATGGGAACCCAGGGTAACTGCATATTTCAGGTCAGCCTGTCTCCTTCCTCCTAGACACCAGGGCTACATATCCAGTCCTCAAGGAGTTTTGTGGGCCTACTACTCATTGGTAAACTTTACCAACCCTTACAGACACCTAGCCTTGTTTGAGCTTTTGGCCCTAATTTTTATCCACTCCTTTTTGGTCATTCCACAGTGCCCTGTTCCCTTATGGGAAGGGACATCTTCACAAAGTTGGGGGCTATGCTTTCCTTCTCCCCTCATAAACACTCCCCTCATAAATCCAGACTTGCCTTCTGCTCCCCTGATCCTCATCCTTACCTTAGGACCATCCCCTATTCTGTCTGCCAGTGCCTTCCCATTACCCCCTTCTGAGGTGACACTTCTGTCTGGGATGTTTCTAGTCCTTCTATCACCTCACACCAGAAGCCTGTTCACATCTGTCTCAAAGACCCCCTCCATTTTCTGACCCAATCACAATACCTGCTCTCCCGACAAAAACTCCTAGGCGTACAGCCTATCATTCAAGACCTCTTGTGAAAGGGATTCCTAAGACCTACTCATACCCCTTATAACACCCCCATCTTGGGGGTAAAACTGCCTAATGGTTCCTACTGCTAGGTCCAAGACCTCTGTTCCATCAACTCTGTGGTTGTCCCAATCTATCCTGTGGTAACCAATCCTTATACTCTTCTCTCCACCATTCCTTCCGGGACCTCTTACTTCCCGGTACTAGACCTGAAAGATGCCTTCTTCTCTATTCCCCTCCATTCTGACTCTCAAGACGTTTTCATCTTTACATGGACAGACCCTGAGTCTTATAACTCCACTCACCTGAGGTGGGAAGTTCTCCCCCAAGGGTTCCAAGACAGCCCTCATATCTTCAGACAGGACTTGGCTAAGGACCTAGCATCCACACATCTCACTCAGTCTATGGTGCTACAGTATGTTGATGACCTCCTTCTTTGCAGTTCCTCCTTTGAGGTCAGTCATCAGGAACCTGTAAACTTCCTAACTTCCTTTCTGCCCGTGGCTAAAGGGTTTCTCCATCCAAGGTACAGCTTTCCTTGGCAATAGTAACACACCTAGGCCTCCTCCTGACCCCTGCACACAAAGCCATTATGGTGGATAGAAAGGTCCTTATTGCTAATATACCAATGCCCTCTACTAAGGAAGAAATTCTCTTCTTTCTAGGTATGGCAGGATTCCTCGGAGCTTGGATTCCTACTACTCTATGTTGGCTAAGCCTCTGTATGATGCAGCCCGGGCCCACTCTCTGAACCCCTATTGCACTCTGTTACAAAGCCCTTCACCAGGCTCCAGCAGGCCCCTGCTCTCCATCTCCCTGATCTCACACACCCATTTCGCCTTTACATGGCTGAAAAGCAGGGATTTGCTTTAGGGGCCCTTAGACACATGCTGGAGCCATCCTTTGCCCTTGTAGCTTACCTGTAGATGGGTCTTGACCCTACTGTTGTGGATGAGCCCCTTGCCTACCAACATTGGCCACAGCCTCTCTACTCATTAACGACTCAATGAAATTCACCTTTGGAGCCCCACTCACCATCCTGGCTCCCCATTATCTGAAGGAACTCCTCACCTACAAGTGCTTACATTTCTTATCTCCCTGTCACCTTTTATCTCTACAGGTTTCCCTGGTGGAAGATCCCAGTCTTATTTTCCACATGAGCTCACCTTTAAACCCTGCTACTCTCCTCCCCACTCCTCAGGACTCTTCCACCTCTTCTCCTCTTACCCATTCATGCATTGAAACTCTGGAGGAGCTTCTTCCACATCCTTCCCACGTACAGGAAGGCCCCTTTGCTCCAGACACCATACACGTGGTTCATAGATGGCTCCTCCTTCCTTCAGGAGGGAGTTCATTGGGCAGGGTATGCTATAGTCTCTCTAACCTCAGTTGTGGAAGTGGCTCCCTTCCCCAATAATACACTCAATCAGCAGGCTGAACTTGTTGCCCTCATCAGAGCCTTCACTTTGGCAAAGGGAGCCTCCTCAGTGTCTACGCTGACTCTACATACGCTTTCCACATACTTCTCTCCCACTCTGCTATTTGGAAGGAGCACAGATTCCTTACCACCAAGGGAACTTCAATTACTAATGCTCCCTTTATCTCCTCCTTCAGGCCTCAAAGCTTCCCACTGCCATTGGAATCTCACATCGTAAATCCCATCAGACAGACACCTCCTTTGTGACACCCGGCAACAACAAGGCAGACTCTGAGGCGAGGGCCACTGTCCTCCACCTGCAGTCCTCTGCCTTGCTAGTCCCCTGACAGACTCTTACCCACCTGACACTCAACAGATGCTTTCCTTCCTTCACAACCTCTTTCACCCTAACACCACATCTTTAAAACAATTTCTCACTTCCCACATTAAACTCTCTCGAGAGGCCCTACAATTTCTTTCTACCCACTCTGCCTCTTGTGAAATCTGCCCCAAAATTAATCCCACGTCCAATCTCTGCCCACCTGCCTTACCTTTACACCAGGCAAGAGGACATCTCCCTTGCTCTGATTGGCAGCTGGATTTCACCCATATGCCCCTGGTCAAACAGTACAGATTTCTCTTGGTATATGTTGATACCTTCTCAGGATGGGTTGAGGCTTTAACTACTAAAAATAAATGTGTTCCTACAGTGGCCAACATCCTCATTGAACATATTCTTTCCTGATCTGGCCTCCCTCCTTGTTCCAGTCTGATAATGGTCCTGAATTTACTTCCCATGTTTCACGGTCTGTAGCTAAAGCACTCAACATCTCCTGGCATTTTCGTATCCCCTTCCATCCCCAGTCCTCTGGCAAGGTGGAACAAACGAACCAGACCTTGAAGAACCTACTCACTAAACTATCCCTTTAATTACACTTAGATCAGACTAAACTCCTTCCCTTGGCTCTTCTTAGGTTATGGGCCCTCCCAAAGAAGCCACTCAACATCTCCCCTTTTGAGCTTCTATATGGACAGCCTATCTCCCTGCTGTCTATCACCACCCTCTGATTCTCCACTACCCCTTGATCCTCATCTTGTCTGGCCCCTTCTTACATACATTAGGAATCTTATTTGGCAATACAGTAATGCTGTTCTGGCAAAGCCTAGTTCTGCCTCTTCCCTTTCTCTCACTCTGTCTCCTGGCAACCTGTTACTTTTTATCTCCCCCCACCATAACAGGCCCTCCTTTTCTTCTCAACTCTCTGCAAAACAGACTGGACCCTATCAGATCATTCTTATCACTCCCTTGGCAGCCGCCTTGAGGGTATCCTATATTGGGTTCATAACTCCCATTTAAAATGTTTTTTTTTTCTGTCCTTTTATACATTGACACCCTCAGGCCCTCACAAGCTGCATTTCTTCAAGGCCAGAACCCTCAATCTTTTTTTGGTCTCCGAGGACCATGAAGACATTCCAGAACCATGAGTCCCATCCTTCCCTTTTAAATTTTTGCCCTCCTCCCTTATTCTGCACTTACCTCCCAGGGGTAACATTACCAGGAACTACCATTCCAATTTCTAGGAGACTTAGAGCAACTTTATCAAACCATATTAACCATGCAATCCCAGCTTGAATCTTTAGCTGCTGTGATTCTGCACAATCCAAGGAGCCTTGAACTTTTTATGGCCAAAAAAGGCACACTTTGTCTGTGCCTACAGGAGGAATGCTATTTTTTATGTCAATCAATCCAATAGAGTAAAGGCCAAGATTAAACAACTCCAACAGGACCTTGAACATTGGAAACAACAGCTCTCCTCTACTGAAGGATGGCAGCTAAGTAACCCCCTTCTCCAGCAGGCACTTCCTTTCCTGACCCCTCTCCTTGTCATAGGCCTTCTGTTAATGCTTGTGCCCTGCATCATTAGATTGGTTCAAGACAGATCCAAAAAATCTCTAACAAAACTATAAGCCAGCTTTTGTTACAGGAATACCAGTCCCTCACCCAAAATTGGGGCACTGGGGACAGCATTCCACTTCCACTCAACCTCCGTCATCCTTCCAATGACATCTTGCGCCCCTAAGGAGGGATTAACTTGCCACTTCCCAGCAGGAAGCAGTTATAGAAGATTGACCTAAGTCCCTGTTCCCTAAGAGGCCCAATAAAAACAAGAAAGAGGGGAATATAAGGTCCTTGCTTAGAATCTGTATGGCCATCTTAATTGACAGCTGCCATTTTAAGGAAAACGGTTTGCTTTCCCACCCAAAGGCCTTTCTGAAAAAGGCTCATCACTCCCTCATACCACCCAACCCTTAACCAGCCACATCAGGACCTGCCCAGCTCTGATTCCTGAGCCTCCCCCATAAAAATCCCAGAACTCAAGCCTGTTTTGCCTCTCTCTCCTGTAGAGAGATGGCCTTTATTCGTCAGCTCTGACAAATAATTTATTTGTCATGTGTATCTCTGCCTGGGCTCCTTCTTTCATTTACTCACTTACTGGTCTCTCGTTCCTCACATTCCCTTCAGGTGCCACAGAAGTGACTGTCTTTGAAGGAAACTCACAAAGATAATCAATTTCATCGCACAGGCAGACACTGAGGAATTTGTCAAAACATCAGGGTTATGGATAGTGTCAATATATTTGCTTTTCAATGCATTAGTCTTCTTAAAAGCCTATATCTAATGTGACATTGGACATGGTCTTTTTATTCTCATCTCAGATTTCTGTTAGGAAATAGTATCTGCTACCATTTTGGTGGGGAGGGGTGTTAACAAATTTTATACATAAAGGATTCCCACAAAAGAGAGCCAGGACAGACAATTGTGTGTATGTTTATTTTAGAAAGACTTGAGGTAGCCATAGTAAGTGAAGAACAAGACCATTCTTCCTCTGTACTAAGCTGCAAACCCAGCTGAAAGGGGAATTATAGAATGTAAGATTGGCATAGGACAGATCCTTGGGCTCTAAGAAGCTCTGAGAAATGTCCCACTGCAATTTGCCTTCTTTCTGCACCTACAGGAAAATGTTCTGAAGTACAGTACTGGCTCCTCTTAGGATATAACCCAGTATCCTGTTTGCACTGTGAAACTCCATCTGTCCCTAGAGAAATGTGACCCGAGTTGTCATGGGTAATTGGTTTTATGCCAAAAGACTTGCATGGTTGATCACTCTAACTCAGAAATCGCTTAACATACTATGGGAGGCTAAAGATGATCAAGTCCCACTGAAGTGACATAGCATGTGTTGCTACCATCGTGGCACTGAAATGGTAAGTTTGCTTGTCCTTCATTCACAGTAAGGAATGACAGTTTGTTGCGCCTCAAGTGAATTTTTGGGAAAATGAGAGAAAATGTTTTAAAAATATGTTGAGGAGAATTCTTAACACAGGAACTGGTCAGGTATTAAAAAAAGAAAAATTACTATGTGAAATATTCATATACTGAGCTGTTAATTACTGTGGTTTCTTTAGATTTTTCTCTCTCGTTCCCTTAGGATAATGATGCTAAATAGGTATCCTCTCTACTACCTTCTGCTCATCCATGAGGCTATTAGGGAAGAGTTTTCTCCCAACCCCATTGCTTCCTCTTCTATGCATAAGTAGCTAGATCTGTCCTCTGCCTGAAATGTTTGCCTTGAGGAAAGATTTCAGGTTTTCTCAAATAATGACATGAGAATATTTCATACATCATTTTGGTACTTCCAAAGCTCTGAACTTGGATGTGGATTTGTGTCCTCTTCCATTATCAGCCATGTAATCTTGGTCAAGTATTTAAAATTCAGTCTCACATTCTTCACTCTAGATGACCATCACAGTTACAATTATAACATTCAATCTTTAATAAGTGCTGGCTATTGTTATAAATTCTTGATGTGCATCAACCCATTTTATGTACTCTATAACTTGCAGGAAGGTATCTTAACTGTACAGAGGAGGAACTTAAGGACTAGTCAGGGTTAATAATTGACCCAAGGTAGGATGACTTGAAACACATGAATAGTCTCCTTTCTTCTCTCTTTCTGCAATTTCCATATCCTCATACAAACCTCCCTACAAGCCTGAAACCACCACCACGCATATAAAGAACAGAGCACACTAGTCTACTTTCAGATTTCTGCATTTTTATCTAAATCACAAAATATACACTTACAGTTGAAAATTGGTCATGTTACATCTGTGCAGTAACTGTTGTTTTGTTTCTGGCTCTCTGCATCTAAGTCAGTGTCCTGTTTTCATTGTAAAATACTGTATGTTTTTGGTAGAGCACATAGCTCTAATAAAAGAGGATCAGCCTGAGGTCAAGAAGTCCAGATCTGGAACTGACTTCGGCAAAAAGATCCCTGGGTGGGTCTTGTATGCAGTGCCATCATTTAACCTTGGTTTTCCCATCTATAAGATGGGATTTGTAACAATTATTTTAATCAAACATTGTGAGGATGAAATGATTCAATGAAAATGAAAGTAATTAGAAGCATTTTTTTTTCAGTTGACGGCAACTAATTTCACATTCCTAGAAAGAGGTGAGTTCTTAAATTGCATAGCTATACCCATCTTTGCTAGGGAAGGTAAACCAGCTGTAAGATTTATTCACCATTTGTAGCTTTGTTCAAAACATCATTGGTTATAGTGACCAAGGCTATTGTCATTTCTGGCCATGCTTCAAGGGGTCATTTATAAATCTCAACTCAGTTTACAGTCTCTATTTGGTCACTGGATAAACTACATTGGAGAGCCAGTGGCTATTATTGGATTTAGTCCAAAAGATTGGAGATGAAAACAAATCTGTGTTCAGAGTAGCTGTAAAAGCACAAGTAATACCATCTTCATTCCCATAAATAGAGAAACAAGATTCCTGAGAACCCAAATCTTGCAGAGTGGCTTTGTTAAAAATCAAAGAGCAGGACTATGTTTGGCGGCCATATCAAGTCTAGCTTAAACTATGGGAGAGGAAAGGAGAGAAAGAGAGAGCGAGAGCAAGAGCAAGAGTGAGGGGGGGTTAGATATTAATCACCTATGTATCTAAATACATAATCCATAACGTATGCTGGAATCCAGAGAAAAACTTCCTTACCAGTCTCAGCATAAACATATTCAGTCAATCAAAAGAGGCCAAAAAATATGATTTCAGACTTAACTTTTCATTGTGGTAAATACAAAGAAAGTAACAATTAGTCTTTCAGAAGAGAAATACAGGGATTCATTCTCTTACAAAGGTTTCAAATGATAGTGACTATTTCTCTCCCATTTCTCCTTCCTGCCCTTCTTTCCTTTACTATTCAGTGAGCAAAAATTCTAATGCATGAAAAACCCTCCAAATTGCAAGTATTTCAAAATGCAATTTTGTTCAGATTAGATAAAGTAGCTCCATGGTATCACCATGGATTTTTTTTTTTTTTGATAATGTGAAAATGGAATTGCATCAATCCACTAAGATCAAAAGCCCAGGTCTCACTAGCTGACAGGGCTTACCTGCAGGCTGAGACCAATGAACACAGCAAGGCCCCAAGTAAAATCCTCTCTAGCATTCTTCTCTATGAGGCTCCATAACTAGGAACTATTCATAACAGACTTGTCTTGTCCCTACTATAATCCTAAGATAGCTATGGAAATTAACAAGGGAGTAAAAGAAACCACAGTAATGGGTAATAGAATTTTTCTAAGCAATATCTATCACTTAGCCATTGTTCTGGCTGTTACTGTAAACGCCATTAAAGAAACATCAACCGCATGCCCAGAGTTCATGGATTGAAATCTGAACAGTTTGATTCACTTGCTCTGCACTCCACTATCACTTTTCTCTCTATTTTACCTGAATGTCTAGGCTACCAACCTTCCTGTCCACCCAGCACTAAACTTTCTGGGCTGCCTGGGCTTCAGGCAATCACTATTGGGCCTCCTCTTACTCTTTTATCTTGTCTCCTTCGTTTTTGCTGGCTATTAATAATGCTTCTGGACTAGTTCTTCTATTAGCCTGGTCCTTTAGACATTCTGGCCCTCCTGGACCAACTCGGACCTACCCAGCCCCATCTAATCAGGCTGGATAAGGTGGATCTGAACAGAGTATTTCAGCAAGTAACAAAATTCTTGTGAACATAGTACATCCAAACTACTCAGTCCCCTAGTATGGGGTTACTGAAAGTCAAGGAGTTAGATCTTTGGCATTTTTTGAAAGTTGCCCAAATTTATCTCATAAGTGAATGTCATATCCACATATGTTTCATTGATGTTTGCCTTTTTAGTACATATAACATACGATCCCTTCCCTCAGTTGACCATCTAGATTTCAAGACAAGGCACACACTAAAAGTTTAAACAACCTGGTACCAAACCACAACAAAGATAATAAGACAGGAGATATCACAGGGAATGTAGTTAACTGCTGAGAGGCTTAGTGTAGGCTGGAGGAGAAAACTGTGGACTAAAAGTTCCACTGCATGGACAGGGGAAGGCAGCTGGAGCCGGTTTTGGAGAAGACTGCATTAAGAGTAGGGAGGTGATACATTGTGAAGAGAATGGAAACCCTGGCAGTGTGGGATGGTTCTGCAATACCCAGCAAGGCATTGTTCTAGGTACTGGTTTCATTGTAGAAATTTTAGACATTTTTTTTTTGTCACTGTATCCAAAATCCCTGTCAGAAACAACTTAAAGGTGGAAAGATTTATCTGGGCTCAGAAGTTTCAATCCATGGTCAGCTTGCTCCATTGCTTTAAGCACCAGTGAGGCAGAGCTTATGGTGGAAGAGTGTGGCAGAGCTCATGGCAGGCAGGAAGTGAGAGGGCAAAGAGAGAGGGGAAGGGGCTGGGGACAAGATAAATCCTTCTAGGCCATGTCCTTAGTGTCCTACTTCCTCCAATTTGGCCCCGCCTGCCTGCAACAGATTCCACCACCTCTCCATATTCAGCCATGATGCATTGATGAGATTAGAGCCCTCGTGTTCATTATAATCACTTCCAACAAGCCGCACCTCTGGTCACTGCTGCACTGGAGACCAAGCATTTAACACAAGTCTTTGGGGGAGACTTTATATCCAAACCTAAACAGATTTTAAGTCTGAAGTTAAATTGAATTATTTATGCCTTTATTTTTCCAGAAAAGGCAAAATCAAAGCAACAATCACAAAACCCAAATAAATAAAAAAAATATTTATGACCACAGGAACTTACATTCCCTTTTCAACACTTACACCAGGCATAAGAAATAATTTGTTTTGTAAATGGCCTTTGGAGTGACTTAGTATTTGGTTTTGTTCTACTAACTAGCACTTCACAGATGAAAAGCAGTAAAGTATTGTCCTTGGAAATATAGAAATGGCTCAAGTACCACTAGATTGTGGCCAGATTGCTGCTTCATCTTTTCAACACTTCCACCTTTTCCATGGCTCTGTAGTCCTGACCCTACAGACTTGATGTTTTGAAGTCTGTCTCTGCTTTTGACACATCCTGTCTTGTTATGATCTCAGTTATTTGATATCTTATAAGTCATAAATATTCTGATATTAAGATCTCCAAAAATCTGCTTACCTGATGTGAGTTTGGAGCAGCCCTTTCAGAAAGATTCCTCGGTTCCTGGTACACTAAGGATCATCATCCTCTTGACTTCTTTGATAATACGTTCTTAAGATGAACTGGAGTTTTCCTTTTACTAGTTCAGTGTTCTGGCTGGAGGAGACTCAGTCAGCAGCTGGGCACCATTTAGTTCTACTCTCCTGATTTTAAAAGCAGAAGTTTGTGTAGCTAATAGATCTGGGAGACAGTGTGCCTACCAGTCCATAATTAAAAGCAGTTGGTTTTAACAATATAGGTAGTAAAAAATATAATGCAAATAAGACCAAGCACAGCTGTGATAAATGTGTCTTACCCAGGGTATTGCCAGCAACATGATCTGATCTCACAAATTCCACTACTGGGTAGCATCATAAATCCAGAGGGATGTGTTAGCAGCAAAGGGCAGGGGGAAACCTGCGAAGGAGGAGTTTGTCACTAAATCATGGCAGAGGTAAATAAATATCTTCCGAATCTAGATGATCATCTTTTCAGAAGTTGGCCCAAGGGGACAGATTTATTCACCCTGCATTGAAAGCCACCTGAACCAGAAGAAACTTGATCTGCAAGTGTTTTCATCAGGTGGGGCAGAGGTAGTATAATACTATTTTTCAGTATTTCTCAGAATATACTATTTTATTTTATTTTTGCACATAAAGTTGAAACCTTCCGATTATACTTCAAAGTATTATAATTACTATAGATTTTTGTAAAGATCAAGGCACAAATCGGTAGGGAAAAGCCTGTGTCAGATTAGTATCCCAATTTTTGGTGTAGGAAATTTATGGTCACCATAAGCTAGTGAGTTCAGGCTGCGACCAGGTTGGCCTGAGTGAAAATGAAGAGCTCCTGCTCCTGACTTTATGGTATTCTAGCAGGAAACAAAGAATAAAAAAAAAAAGACTGAGGAAGTTCTATATTTACTCACTCCACCTCATCTTGCTCTTGCCATTATATCCATGACAAAATACATGATTGTAATAGTCTTGTTTTATTTTGCTATTCCATATTACAGTTTATAAACTGTTTCCAGGCATATTAGTATAACACACATACTAGGGGGATGGTAATCACGACACCCCATTTCACAGGTGAGGAAATTATGGATAGAGAATGAGAGAATTGTGCCAGGTTGCAGGGTGAGTAAATAATGGATCTGAGCTCTCTGCCAGATCATATGTCTTCCTGGGAGAGGCTTTGTGCCATCCACTCTCCCACATTATTATAGGAGCCTCAGAGTCTTCCTAGCCCAGTGACCAGTGGAGAAATAATGGGAGAACAGAAAAAAGATGTAGTTGCTGTGCAAATCTTCAAAGACCCAAGAACCAAATTGCTTTGAACAGTAGGAATAGTTACAAGACTCATTTTTAGAAATCAAGAGACCTTAACACTAGCCAAAGGGAAATCGCACTTACCTAGATTAAGACACTGGGTACTGTTTCTTTGATGCACTCTCCACAAGAGAATCTAGATTTAATTGTGTGATCGCTTAATTAAGTCTGTCTCCACCGATAGGCAGAAAGTTCCATCAGAGCAGGACTTTTATTTGCGCTTTTGCACCGCATTTTATCCTCTCATCTAGCACAGTGTCTGGCACTCAGTAAGTATTAATCGAATGGTTGAATGAACAGACTAATGAGAGGACCAAGATTCTAAAGAAGGATGGAGAAGAAAAAACGACTTTCAATTTAAAATAAGGAATCTCATGTTAAATAATGAGAAGACTTAGATGGGCAGTCTGTTCAACACAACCCACTTTTTTTTTTTTATTCCGTATGTTTCAGAATAGAATCACATCAGCGTGGCCTTTATTTTCAGTTGCTGGCACCTCATTATGGGAGATCAAAAAAAGCCAAGTCTCTTGAGGATGAGAGTAAAGGAAAGAGTGGGAGAAACAGTAGCCTGATGGAACAAAAAATAAAATTCCTGATATGATAGAATAGCCACAATTATGGAGAATGTAGCTTCCCAAAATGTGCAGTTGGAATCAGTCATGATTACCATCGCTTCTGGGACATAAGCCTAATTCCAAGCCTAACAAGGCATGCACGTACATGGTGTTCTTTGGATTAGAGTTCTTCAGCTTTCTGACTGTGTCCACTTAAAGATGGATAGCCCCATTTCTTGGAAGATTCCAGAGTCAGGGAAATAGGCAAAGCTTAGCAGTGGATCTTCACCCTCAACCCTGACCTCATTAGTACTAAACTAACCTGAGCCATGCGTGTGTGATTCTAAGCTTAGCCTCTGCATTTTATCTTCCTTCTTTCTTTTGTCTTCACTGAAGTTTTATAAAGGTCATTGTGAGGTCAGGTTAACATATGCAGCATCTCAAAATGGTAAATGGCCTGTAATGAGGGTAACGATTGCACACACTCAGCACCTCTGATTTCTTGTAAAGGAATATTAGTTGCTAAGAGCCATAGAATGAACATTCCTGTAAGATTTCAGATTTGTTTCTATTGAATACCAAGTTTCTAACTTGCTGCTCTAAAATCAGGTGGAATTTTTGCTTCGAAAAGGAAAAAAAAAATTTATACATAAGTCGAAATTATCAATATAACCTTTTATTTTTAACTTTAAACAATAGGGTGGGGGAGAAGGAGTTGATTTTCCAAATGCAACTGGCAATGCAAGAAGAGTCTTATTGATAGGTGCTTCCACTTTGCACATTCTCCAGTCTCTGCATATGTTAATGTTAATAAGGGGAAAAATGCCCTAGTAGTCAGACATTAACCTGGGTCTTTAAAAACCAGGTCTTCTTCAACCTCAGGGGCATGCTTTCTCTCCTCTGGCTCATTGTTCTTCATCTGTCTCTGTGCTATTCCCTCATCATGTGACATATTGTCTCAGGTTTCCATTTTAAGGACTCAAAATGCATAATTCAGATTGGATGCATAGTAGGTGTTCCAAAGATATTTGTTAAGTAACTCAATTAACAGCAGAGGCAAACCCTCAAAGCTGCTCAGCATTATGCTCCTCTCTGGAGAAATCTGGTGACATAAAAAAATTATCCCTCAAATTAAGATATCAGGTGCACCATTACATTCAGACTTGAACAGAGCTCAAATAAAGGCATTGTTCCTTCATTGTTGCCAACAAGTGCCCCTTCCATATCTGGAATGCCAATTCTTGCTCATTCAAGTTTTCTTCCAAGACAGATTCTAAGTCTTCATTAATGTTTATAAAACATTTTGAAATGTTCCTAAAAGCCATTAAGGAATGAAATGCTAGTAGAAGTTCTAGCCCAGCTGGAAGTCAAGTTCATCAAATATCTCTAGGAAGAGTTCTCTAGCTAATTGGACTTTGCTTATTTTCAGACACCTGCCAGGAATTTTTTACATCCTAGGTTCTTAACTACATTGCAATTTCTGGGATTTGGTTTTATCTTTCTTTCTAGAAGATCCCAGAAATCACCCCCTTTTCATTACTTGTTTGTATTTTAATCACTACTATGAAATATGGTAGCAGGAGGAGTGAATGAGGATTTGGAGGGACCCTTTTGAATTTGAGTCCTCTATAATAAAGTTTTTTCCTTTGGGTAATAAATCCTACTAAAGCAGAGACCAGAACCCTGGTCTATTCACTGAGCAATTGGAGGGAATCTGCTCGATGTTACTACTTCTAGTCATAGAAAATAAGCATTAAGGGACAATATTAAGGTATCTATAAGATGCCACAGTGCAAATTGAGCTCAGTCTGATAATCACCTCAAGAAAAAATAAACCTAATTTTGCATGTTCAAGGCTGTAGCTGATCTCTCGCCCTGTGGGTACTAGAGCAAATTTCCTGATATTACCTGTTGGTCACCCTTTGCCTCATTAAAAGTCTATAGATCAATGAGCATATGGAATCATAAGACGGTCTGTCCTAGGAAAGGCAAATTGCAGCCCAACTTCAAAGCAACACACCTGACCTCATGCAAAAGCATTCCAGTTTATTATATTGCATGATTGTGTGTTTCAATTTATTACACTGATGACTTACCTTGTACTACTCTGTGTTCAATTATGTATTTCCTGTTCTCATTACAGACCTTCAAACGACCACAAAAATATATTCATTTAATGCTTTTTCTGTTCTTTTAAAAATTTTATCACTTAGAAAGGAGGAAGAAAATGGTTTGAGCCTCAGCTCTGGGTATAAACTCAGTTTGATTCTATGTACTTAACTTGGAGCAAAGAAACTCTTTCACCTGAAATCGTTGAATAGTAGCTAGAAAAATATACTTGGGGGTCTTACCTATCTAGATAGTCTGCATGTATTAACATGCCCAATATGTAGCAGAATGCAGGAAAGGAGCATAATATAAAACATTTGGGATGCAAAAGAGACAAAATAGACAAAAAGGTAGGATTTTGTAAGGAGATGGGGGCAATGGTTTGAGAAACATGTTCTAATTGAGAATCATCCACTTTCTTTCTTTCTTTTTTTAGAGAGTTGAGAGAAAGAGGGGAGAGAGAGAGAGAGAGAATGAGAGAGAGAGAGAGAGAGAGAGAGAGAGAGAGTTTTTAAATATTTATTTTTTAGTTTTCAGTGGACACAACATCTTTATTTTATTTTTATATGGTGCTGAGGATAGAACCCAGCGCACCATGCATGCCCAGCGAGCACACTACGCTTGAGCCACATCCACAGCCCCCACTTTCTTGATTGGTAATTTCGCAAAATCTTATTTGTGAAAAAAAGAGATTTGTAGTTGCTATCCATTTTAAATGACATTACTTTTTTTAATTTTAAAAGCTAAATTCAGCAATGTTGATTAAATAAGATATTTATAATGAACCACATGAGTCGGTGTTTTCTCTCACTCTGTGGAGAAAGAAACACAACGAAAATGATCTAGGCTTTGTCTTATACTAAATAGGTCTTTCCAATGGGTTATGACTTAAGAAACAAAGGCTATGTCTTGTTCCATCCCCATAACTCTCTTTCTGAAGTTTGATATCTATTTACTGAGGACAGTAATGAGTTAAGACTTAAATACTAAAGCTTCTAGGAGAAATAATTCTGTTATGTTCATTTACCCTAAAGAGGAAATGAATGGAGATGACAGTGAATTGGGACTTTCCACAGTCTGAGGTTCATAGCCATTGACTGAATCCATAAAGGCAGCTGGTTTTTCCTGAGATCCTGCCATTCCTCTGCCTACACCTCCTCCTACACCTCCTCCTACCATTACTGAGGATGGATAATACTTACTCCTAGGGACTGTTAGCTATCCTATCTTGAGTTATCCATTAGAAGTTCTGATCTTTCCACTCTTTAGTGTATCATCACTTGCCTTTTTGAATGCCATTTCATTCTTCCCCCAAATTACTTTATCCTTATTTATCAAAAGACCATGCATTTGGCATTTTTCAAATTGGAAACAAATGGTATTATCACTATAAGAACACAAAATTATTAGACTCGTTACTAGAATCATTAATTCAGAGCAAAAGGTTGACTATGAAAAACACTGGACAAGCAACCAGCAGCTTAGGTTACACAATGGCAGGCAATCTATTTATTTTCCTAATTCTTTTCACCAATTTAATTCACTTTGGTATCTTGCAGCATCTTGAAATCCATTTGTCATTTGTTTACTTCATTCCTTGCTTATTTACCTGATAAAAATTTATGAATGTCTAAAACATTGCTAGGTCCTTTGCTAAGTGCTAGAAATATGGAGATTTAAAGGGAACACTTCCTGACCAGGTCTTCGGCTAATGTAAGGCTCCTTGAGATTACTATCCCCTTCCAATTCTGGCTTGTCCCTCTCTCCCCAGGACATCACAAGGAGTAAGACATTGAGTTTCTGGATTCCTTTTTCCAAGGTCATTGAGACAAACACACAACATCGCTATTATCCAGAGCCTTCCTATAAAGCTCTTTTTCATCTGGCACCAAACTCCATTTCATGTTCACCCTGACTTCAAGTAACTATTTTTGATTTAAATCATTCTCGTTCTGATCCCCTTTTTTCAACATCACAGAGCTATGCTTCAGCATCACCCAGCTGTGCCTCTTCTTTACCACCTTCTTGAGGTGAAACCCTTTCAGTGGTGTGCAAATAAGGAAAGGCAAAGACACGATCAGGAGCCGCCTTTGCTGAGAAACTCTCCTCATTATAAAGGCATCTGATAACCTATTTTGAAATATAAAACAGTCCTTTCAGACTGCAGTTGAAAAACACAGAATTTTGAGATTTGTCTTGAACGCCTCCCTTCAAGGGCTGCTTAATGAATTCCTGAGTTTAAAGGGAGTCAGAGAAGAAAAGTCTCCTCTTTGCTTTTCTTTTGTTCCTTTAAGAAATTAAAACGCATTCTGATTTATGGAGGCCATTCTAAGGCATGGGTGTCTAAGATCCCATTTGCCAGGCACATCTTGCAGTGATGGTTCCTAGAGCCATCTTCAGGGAAGGACCATGTGCCAGTCGTTCTCCCACCAAGAACAGAGGGCACAGTCAACTTAGGATAATTCAAAAAGAGTTTATTTACAAAAAGTCTAACTATAAAAGGTGCAGGTGGGGTGTTAGGGAACCCCAGGGGGTGGTACAGGAACCTTAGGCTGTCAGCAGCAGCTGGTGTTAGCTCCAGGCCTGAAGGGATCGTGAAGGAAAGGTTATCAGAACCAAGAGAGGGAAGAGTCCTGCAAGTAGGCTGCCTGGAAAGGTGGAGTGACTTTATCTGGAGGGAAGCAGCTAGTCCATAGCAACCTTTAGGAAAAGGAACCAGAGAAACAAGTACGTCTTCCATCTCTAGTTTATGTTCTCCTTTGGCTGAATTCACCTTAAATCTATTGGGCTCATGAGTTCAGCAAAGATGTCCTTGGAGGTCAGTTTCCTGGGGAACAGATCAAGGCAAAGAGAGGTGGAAAGTGTTTCCAGAGGGTCCAATGGAAAGTATCTGCCACAGCAGGAGGCATGCTGCTTCATTGTCACCTCCCCAGGGGACCCAGGTAGTAGCTTCCACCTCATCTCCCTGCTTTAGGATAAATATGCGTCCTGGTTTGCTCAAAACAATGTCAATTATGTTTCTTGTATATAATTACGAATAGTGTGTGTTTTTACTCTCAGAAGTATCTTGATTTAGAGAGTAAATTTCAGGTGTGTCCTCCCCTGTTTCAACTTCTTACCTGTAGGGACTCTATGCCTCAAGCTACCAGGGTGTCCCTTTAAAATAGAGAAGAATGGAATCTTGTGAGTCACATGTGTTCAGAGTTCTGGCAGAGCTTCCCATATCACTCACAAAACACAAAACTCCTCCCTGTAGCCTCAAAGGCCCAAGTCCTCTGCCTCCCTTCTGCCTTTCTGATCTCATCTCTTTCTTAGTTTTCTGTCACTGCAACAGAATGCCTGAGATAGTCAACTTTTAAAGAAGAAAGGGTTATTTTGCTCACAGTTTCATGATTGGTTAGCCCATTGCCTATGGTGAGGCAGTACATTGTAGTGGAAACACTTGGTTGAGGAAGCTTCTAACCTAATTGCAGCTGAGAAGTGAAAGAGAAGAGGAGCTGGGGTCTCAATATCCCCTTCACACGCATACCCCAAAGACCAGACTTTCTTCCAGGGGACCCCTTCCTCCTAAAAATTCCACCACCTCTCAATAATGCCTTGAGCTGGGGACCAAGCTTCAACACATGGACCTTTTGGAAACATTCAAGATCCATACGGTGGCCATGGACTTCCACCTTCCCCTGGTTTCTTCTGCCCCAGACAGAAAGGGTCTCCTTGGCTTCCTTCAGTAAGATATTTACACCATGCCCTTGGGCCTTTGCACTTGCTTTTCTGTCAGGAAAGCTCTTCTCCAATTGCACTCTAAGTGGCTCCTGTGTTTCCTTTGTTTTTGTAATTAAAAAATCACCTACGAAGAAGCCTGGGACCACTAATTCTATTTTCCTGCCCACAGTAAAATCACTCCACACACCCAGGCTTGTTTTTGTCTTGACATTTCATATCATCTGTATATTTGTCTATTTTCTGCTTTTCTCCACTAGAAGAGAAGAAGTTTCCTATGAACAGATATATTTCTGTTTTAGAAATTATCATAATTCTAGAGTTTAGTAGATTGCCTGACTTATATTAGATGTTCAATAAACCTTTCCTGGGGAAATCAAAACTATAGGTATGGAAGATAAGAGCTGGATTTCAATCCATGAATAACATAATGATTTTTAAGTGTCATTGAACTAAGGAACTGAGGAATATGTACTGTATAAATTCTAAGGTATAATGCAAACTAAGGGTGATTATGAATGTTCTTTTCACTGTCATCAGAATACAGGATGAATACAAAGTTTAAACTATTTCTTGAGGTTCTTTTATTCATTTGAGTCTTTGGTTATAAGCATTATATATTTTGAACTTAATTTTCTTAAATTTATTAAGAATGTTTCTGATAAAAAATCCCTTTACTGCATAAATAAGGACTTCATTCTTTTAAATATTTATGAGTCATACCGAGAACATGGGTTTGGTTTCTTCAGACCCAAAGAGGATGAGTGAATTACAACAGATCACACACCTAGCCAGTGTTGAGTACAGTATTAATACATAAAGAAATAAAGACTGCATTTTAAAAGAGACAAGGGATAAAGTTTGAGATGAGAGAAAGGCTTGGTTTAAGAAAATTATCATGACGGTTGATCTCACTGGAAATGACTTGTGGGTGTATATTCTCTCATCAACCTTATCGTCTGGGAAGAGATTCATTTCTTTTTATCCAGCCAACCAAAAGGTGGCAGACTACACAACACAACATTTCACCTGCCCTAACATTTGGGAAAGAACACAGCATTCAATTTATATTATTCACATTCTCTTTGACAATATACGGCATTTCACATATGCAGAGATAATTTTGAAACCAAAGCCATGGTTGAGCTTATTACAGGAAAAGAATCTATTTTCTTGTAATATTATGTTATGGTTTAGATATAAAGTGTCCCCCAAAAGATTATGTGTGAGATAATATAAGACTATTCAGAGGTGAAATGATTATGAAAGCTGTGGATTTACCAGGTGGTAACTCTAGGCAGATAGGGTGTAACTGAAGGAAGTAGGTCACTGGGGGTGTGCCCCTGGGGTTTATATTTTGTCTTTGCTTCCTGGTTGCCATGTTCTGAGATGCATTTCTCTACCACATGCTTCCATCATGATGTTCTGCCTCCTCTTGGATCTGAAGCTATGAGGTTGACTGATCATGGACTAAACCTCTGAAATGGTGAACAAAAACAAGCTTCACCTTCTCTAAGTTGTTTTCTTTAGGTCTTTGGTCACAGTGATGCAAACTTGATGAAAACATTATCACTCAGGGTTTTTAGTCACTCCATTTTCGAGTCATATGTAGAGTTTTTCAAAACTCAGATATGACTAGAAAGTCAGAATAAGGAAGGTATGAAGGGCCAGGAGAAAGCACCTGTGTGTGGTGACAACTCCAGCTTACATCTAACCCTCACAAGCACGATTTTTACCATTTTTTATGAATGAAGATGTGGAAGCCCAGCACAATTTCATAAGTTGTCCACAATGACTCAATAATTCTGATATTTCATAGGGCCAGGAGGGATTTAACCCATATCTGTCTATCTCTAAAAGCCATGACCTTTTACTTAGACCATTCAGCTTTTTCATTCCCAGACTTACAGAACTAAAAGGACATTTTATTACTAGGGTTTAAGCCAAGTCCATGCCCAGGCTTTACCAGCTCAGGGATCTAAAGCAATTTCAAAGAATCAAAGTTAACTCAATCGAATTTAGAACCAATTTGTTTCCATTCTCTTGAGGAAGAAAGGTGTCAGCTATTACCATTTCTGCCATCAGACTTTATCACTTTCAAAGGGCCACAACTTACCCTATTCTCATCGAATTCTTGAATTCTTAGATTTTTCATTCAGACCTCAAGGTTTTAGAGGCACAAGATTTTTCTGTAAAACACATAAATAAGACTATTCTCTCTCTCTCTCTCTCTCTCTCTCTCTTTCTCTCTCTTTCTCTTTGTGTGTGTGTGTGTGTGTGTGTGTATATATATATATATATATATATATATATATAACAACTATGTTAGATTTTCTTTTCTAGAGTGATATTATGGGGTAAGACATTGATTAATGTACATCTTTCCCCGTTAAATAAAGTATACTCAACAATTATTCATCCTTCAAAAGATTCTTGAGCATAGAACATTTATGTGTCCACAGATCAACTTTGCAAGCCTCACCTTTCTTTTTCTAGAAAGAAAAATATAATTTACCTTTAATAAAAAAGTCAATATCCTTGTATGTTTCAGGAGCATACTAAGTTTGATAAGTATTTGTTAGTTCCACCTGCTATGTGCTCAATGGAATGCAGGAAGATATTATGATATAATCTGTGACCTTTAGGGAATTTTAATGTCATACAGGAGCCAGGAAATACACTCACATTTGATAAATTTCTATTTTAAAATAGTCTGCTTGAATGTTCACATAGCTCATAGCACAATAAACTCTTTGGAGGTATAGAAAAACTATGGGCTACAAATTAGCAATACCTGATGCAACTCAGCTCAAGGCAAAATATAGGTCAAGTATGGCTTTCCTGGGACCTCAGTAACGTCTCTCAGATATCCCCTGTCCTCTATTCTTACCACCATGGTTGATTTTTTTTTTTTTAATTACTAAAGCACTTGCTATTCCAAACTCAGATGTTTGTCAGAATTACAAAATATTGGGCCCCAAGAACCCTCAGTCAGAAGCTACATTTCAACATTCAGACATTCTTACATATTCAAACTGCCTTGCATTTAAAGTCAGATGATTCCAACAAATCAGGAAAGCCTTCTTTCTCTTCCTAGAATTCCATGTTTCCATGGGTCTTCCAACGTTTTAGCCCAACACAAGGTACTCAGTGGAAATTTATAGGGTTTCTTCACTCAGAACCAATGGTTTCCTTTTCTGTGGTCCCAAAGTCTTTTGTTCATACATCAGTGGAAGTCTTTGTCCCCGGTGGGATATAGGTTTAAACATGACTGATGGTCTTAACTGAGGCAACTGAATAGACTGCAGGTGTCATTATGAATTAGTTTATTAGCTGCATTCTAGTATGACAGCTGGGTTGGCAGGAGCAAAATGAGTCTGAATTTTAAAGCAATTATCCTAGATAGTTTGGTTTTGCATCCCTCCCTCCAGTGCATGATTTGTTGGAAAGAACATGGGACTTCCTATCTCTGTCACTTTCTAGTTGCATGATCTTAAATAATTAACCCCTATAAGCAAGCCATCATCTTTAAAATATGAATAATAATTAGAACTGTTTCCCAAAACATTTTTGTGCGAACATATTTGTGAGAATTAAAAGCGATAATTGATGTGCAAGCATTGAGATAACTAGAAAGTATTGTATACAAAATACTCATTATTTTTCATTAATTTACTTCCTGAATATAATTTGAACATTGCCCCCTAAAAACTGTGCTACATATCTAAATTATCAAGATTATTAAGAAATGGTATTAGTTCAAATTATGAACAGTATAAGGGGAGACAGATGCTAAGAAAAAAAACTTGCAGACAATGTGTAAGTTGTTAGTTAGCAGTACAAAAACTAATTAAGCACAAGATATTTTGAAATATTACCTCATGGAGGAGGTGCTATTTCAGTTACACCCCCTCTCCTAAATACCCTGATTGAAGACAAAATTATGAAAGTCTTTCACTAGAAACATGCTTTTTTTTTTTTTGGTTTTTATTTTGTCTAGATAGATATAACTGCAAAATTCATTAGATTGTAGAATTTTTCTTTTCTTTTTTTCTTTTTCTTTCTTTCTTTTTCTTTTTTTTTTTTGTACTAGGGATTGAACACAGGGATGCTTAACCACTGAGCCACATCCCCAGCTAAACTATAGAATCTTAACATCTTACAGATCCTTAGATGACTGGACTTTTCTTTCCTCTTCATCCCAATGGTGCTGTAGCACAGTGCCAGCTCTCCCATCTCATCTTCCCCTCATACCTTTCCAGGTCAGTACACACTATTTTCTAATTTTGTTGTATTTGGCCCAAATTCCTATTTCAAGCCAAAGGTTTCTATGTCCATGATGCTCTCAGTGTTTATCATTGACCATTTAAATGTCATCTTCATATAAAGTTACTGGAAACAGTTACATTGTCCAGGAGGCATCCCTTGTTGTGCCAGCCTCAGGGGATCTCTGTAGTTCTGGACTGTATCCCCCAGCAAGTCATGTCCTCATATCCATGGTGCTCCTACTTCATTCCTTCATGTTCATGCCATTGGTTTTCTGCACTGAAAAGCTCCATGAAGAACCAGATTACTGGTTCATTACTTAGTTCCAGAACAAGATTTGGCCACCCACCCCATGTCAACTCTCTAGGCTCACTTCCTCATCAGTAAAAATAAAGGTGTTCAATTGTTCAACTATAATATTAAACTAGATGATTTCAAATTGTCCTCAGCTGAAACAATATATGATCTTCCATGAGAGAACCCCACCTCATCTTTATAAAGCTTCTAATGCAAAACTGAGCTCATTTTGCATCAAAATTCATGTGCACCCCGAACCCACCTCTGCCCTACTACTCAGAGAGAATAATGTCATCTATTTTGCAGACCCTGTCACTGTTCTACCACATAACATCCTATTATTCTTCTGAAATGGAAGATTAAGTTTCCCAGCGTGTCTGACTGAAGGCCCAATATCATCAAATACATAACTATTTGCCTGCAATTCCCCTGAGGAAGGTTATTAACAACAACTTAGTTCCTGATAAATGACTATGTTTCTGAGGTAGTGGTTTATATCAAGGTTCCTAAACACACATCATTTAAATTTGCCCAGACAGCCATGTGTCAAATAAACAGCAACTGATTATTAAAGCACATACTCATTCTTAGGCAAGAGGCTGCTGTGTAACTCTGGATGTTCTGCATCACTGATATGTTTTTCACATACTAGTATATTTAATAATCTATACTCTCTTCTTATTACCTTATGAAAGAACACTTATAGTTTTGCTGAGAAAGAAGAGTAGTTCATTGGTTGTAACCTGAAATCCAAAAATGAAACGTACCTGTTAACGCAAGGTTATGTTTTTAAAGCAACATGAAATAATTCATGAAATGTTTGGGCTGCAAATAAGCTAAGGCCCTCAAGGTCAAGTCCCCATTTCAAGATCAAGCACTTTTTCATAGCATTCTTACAAAATGAGTCATGTAGTTATTTGCCCATGAGTGTTTCCTGAAGGGACAGAAACCACTTCATGAGGCAGTCCCCCAAATGTGGACAGTCTTCAAGTCTAAAAGTGTTTCCCCAGGAGCATGTTAGGCTCATTTCTAGTTGTTCTCCTACATAAGCAGCCACTTATAAATGGAAAGAAAATAAACCAAGGAAAGAAGATTTAGTCTATTCGAGGAGCATCTACGGTTTCTTTTCACATTTTATATGTGATTGCAAGAATTTGTGAGTCACTATATCAGTGAGTTTATAGCATGTTCTTTGAAATCACATAGACCTGGATAGAACTGGATTTAAATTCCAAATGTTCCCTGTATCTACTAGGCAAGGAAGGTATCTACTTCTGGATGTCTTAGTTTTGCCACCAGGAAAGGGATTATATTTGTTTTAATGAGTTATTATAAAGATTATCTGGCATTATGTATATCAAGCATACTAGGCTCAATACAAAGAAAATTCTCCAAACGTTTTTATTTTAGTATTTGTGTTAGTCAGCTTTTCATTGCTATAACTGAAGTACCTAACAAGAACACCTTAGAGGAGGGAAAGTTTATTTTGGCTCAAGGTTCTGGAGGTTCAGTCCATAGTTGTTGGAGTCCATTGGTTTGGGCCCAAGGTGAGGCAGGAAATCACTGCCAAAGAGCATGGTAGAAGAATGCTATTCAATTCATGTCTATATCCAGGAAGCAGACAGACAAGAGAAGGTGCCACAGGGAAGATTAACCCTTCCAGAGCATGCCCCCGGTGACCCATCTCCTCTAGTTATGTGCCACCTTCCCACAGTAAACAACCAGTAAATCCATTCAAACTGGGATGAACTGATTAGGATACTGCTCTCATAATCTAATCACTTCTCCCCTGAATATTCCTGAATTAACACCGGAGCTTTAGGGGCATACCTTATATCCAAACCATAACAGTAATCCTAGTACTAACATTGAACAAAGAAGTCACTATGATTCTGTTTTATGAAGGTAGCAATTCCATGTAGAATCCTCTCTTCTTTTGAGTTTAACATGACCAATTACAACTTAGTTCTGCGGGTGGAAAGTCTTCTTCTACCTTCGACAGTCCCCTGGGTCATGTATAGCCCTTGTAAAACATTACATATTCACTAGACCATAGAGGACCAACAAGCACAGGCTGAATCCAAGTCATGACCTTGCCTCTGCCAGTCACAACAGTAACATCAATGCCATAAAATATCCAACCACCTGTGCTGCTTGCTGCACCATACAGCATTCAGTATAGGTCCTGACACTGGTTGATGTACAGCAGATAACTCAATAAAATTTTGAGCACATGTGTGAATGAGAAAAAAATGAAAGAATCAATTAGCCAACTAAAGAACCAGTGAGTCACTAAGCTAAGGAAGACAAAGAGGCAATAGAGAAGAAGAAACATGAGTTTTCTCAGTAGCTTGGGCAGGGGACAATATGCTGTCAGGATTTCACTTTCTCAGGAAAGGAAAGAACTCTGTCACCTGTTGTTCTGGATGCCTTAACTCTGCTCAGGTTTTCTAGGGGTATGCTTAAATCTCATGCTGACTTGAGAATGGTCTGTTCTCCTTCTTCCAATATTTGCTTCCTCTCCACACTAAACACTGTTCTTTTTTAAAAAATATATATCTTTATTTTATTTATTTATTTATTATGAGGTGCTGAGGATCAAACCCAGTGCCTCACAAGTGTGAGGCAAGCATTCTACTGCTGAGCTATAACCCCAGCCCCACTAAACACTGTTCTTACACATCCTCACTGCTTCCCCTGACTGATGACTGCCCCTTTGTCCCTAGAGTGGGCAAAGAATTCCAGTATTTTGTTTTTATAGGCTCCAGTTCACATCAACTTCTAACTAAAGGATAGTCTCAGAGTCTAAAGCTGAATAAGGCCTCAACGTCACTATTGCTTTAACCAGGATTCTGAGTTAGGAACAGAGGTTTTCAGCTTTGTCAGAATCAGATACAATATTAGAGGTTCAAGGAGTTTAAACCTGTAAATGATTTTGTTAACCAGGTCATTGACAGAAATGACGGAGTCAGACTGACTGACTCGGTCATATTATTTTCTCTTTACCATTACCCTTCTTTTTGCTACTGCTTTCCCTGGTTATCACTTGGTGTTTACTCTGCAGATCTTTTGTAAAAGCTGTGTGCTATAGGGAACTCCTCCCTGAGTCTGGCTGATGGGAATAGTTGCCTGAAGAATCAGCCTGTGTGACAGAGCTGATCCATTCCATGATTGTAAATGGATCATCATAAACTCAGCATAATGATGCAGTAATTACCTAAGAGGGGATGAATGTGGGGAGAATTGTCTAGGCTAAATGATTTGTAACATATAGTATTTCAGCATTTAAACTAAAGTGATCATATAAACGTTGCACTTGACTGGTGCAGGTCTTCCCTCCCTTCTATCTTCCTTCCTTTCTTCTACTACTCTGCTCTGACGTGCTTATATTCTAATGGTTAACAATAGCCACCGAGTCTACTATTTCAGAACACACACACACACACACACACATATACACACACACACTTTTACTGGCCATATACTGAAAATGAAAATTCTGGAGAATATCTGATTTGTGAATTGTACATCAAATATCCATCCCTGGGCCAATAACATAAATATAAAAAAGACTCTTGAGCCAGATAGTAGCCAGAAGTGATGGATGTATGGAAGTTTTCATTTAAACCTTCCAGGTAAAGAAGAAGATGATACACTTCTTAGAAACAGAGGGCAATTTTAGGAGTAAAAGGTAGTTATGTATTTGTTAGTATGTCTGTCCAGCTACCACCTTAGAAATACTTTACAATAATTTCCATATTGGAAAATAACTTCTTCATATTTGAAAAAGACCTCATGATTTCTACTACTTTATCTTGTATCCAGGAACTAAGTGCTATAGCTTGTAGTTTTGTCCTTGCTTGTAGCAGAGTGTAGACCAAAGAGAGGAGGCTTAACCTTCCTGGCTCTGTCTTCTCTGTGTAGATTCCTTAAAACTACTTGGTATATAAATATGATGTACCATGACGTCTTTCCACTCTGGATACTCTATTTTGGCTTGTGATGCTAACCTGTAATGTACAAAAGTGAAGAACTAGCTAAAGGATGTTGAACAATAGAAGAAAAAGCTAAAAGTGGAACTAAGTAACCAAGAAAAGAAGATGAATTGATTGAGAAAGAAGGAGAACCTGCAGGTGTAAATGCCTGAGGGTCTGGCTACTTGCACTGGGCAGAAAATAGAGAAAATCTCTCATAATATCCCTGTAGCAGGACTAAGGATCTTAGCCAAGGCCCTATCATGTGTAGAGTTAGAGAAGATGCATTTAGAGAAAGGAAACTACCTGCTGGGAGAGAGTCCAACTCCAATGAATCAAAAAAAGTGCAGAAATACAAAGTTTTCATGATTATGAAGCAAAGTACTATATCAAAAAACAGAATAGGATTCAAAATCAGGCACCTGTGGTGAGCCGCTTCTGCCGTTTATGCAAATTATGGTCGCCATTACAAGATGGCGCTGGCTCCGCTGTGGTCTGTGACAAACAACTCCTTATTTGGGAGAGTTGGCGCATGACTTTTCATCACCCTATGAGAAAGCTCCACGTGGCTGCTTTACATTGGGGCTTGAGATGCTTTATTAAGGCTGGGAGGGGCATCCGAGGGAGAGAAAAAAAATTATCAGGGGCCTAAATAAAACTGCTGAAAGAAGATTCTTGAGTTGCGTCTTTCTTGCGGGCAAGAAGTCGCGACAGGCACCCTTGTGTTAAGCTCAAGATCTAGCATTTCCTGACTGTGCTACCCAATAAAATGGATGCCTCTACCTTTGACATAGTTTCCAGAACTTCAAAGTAAGGATAACAGTAAACTCACATTCTCTTCTTCACAGAATCATCATGACTTTCCTGTGAGAATAAATACTTCTCACCCAAACTGGCCACATCTTGATATTGTATCTACCCTGTGCTCATCACTAAGCTTCCATAAAAAATAAAAAGGTGATGTTCAAGAAATGCCTAAAATGGAGGCAAAAAACAATCTTGAATAAGAAACTCCAAATCCTCCACAGGCATGATAATAAATTATTTTAAAGGCACATCCAGCACATGGAAGATGAGATCAAAACCTTGGGCCAATGGGCAATCCAGGAACCTTTTATCACCTACTGTTTTGCAGTTGTTCTACTGCTTTGCATAGGCTCTGTCTCCTTCCATACACTCTTCTGGAGATGGCTGCGTGTCATGGTGAGGTACACATATTCTGTACACAGCTCATAAAATACTTTGGGATTTTGCTACAGGAAAGGTATTAAAAACTGATATTATTACTCCACATAAATTTAGAAAAATCTTCTTGACAAGGTAACGGTTTTTGATGCATTTTCAATTTTTTTATTGGTTGTTCAAAACATTACAAAGCTCATGACATATCATCTTTCATACATTTGATTCAAGTGAGTTATGAATTCCCATTTTTACCCCAAATACAAATTGCAGAATCACATCAGTTACACATTCACAATTTTTACATAATGCCATATTAGTGACTGTTGTATTTTGCTGCCTTTCCTATCCCCTACTATCCCCCCTCCCCTCCCCTCTCATCTTCCCTCTCTACCTCATCTGCTGTTGCAGTCTCAACACCCCTAGGGTTTTTGGTTTTCCTGTTACATACTGTAGTAGACAGGTTAGCTCACACATGAGGGGAAGCATTGGAGGCCTGCCTCCTGTGGAGACTGAGGAGTGATATCACTATTGCAGGGAGAAAGACTGCAGTTTGAGCCAAACTCATTACCTCTTTGTACTCAGTGTCAATTCTCTGTGTTAAAAATAGTCCGATCTGATGTGTTTTATTGGAATAAAGCTTCACCAGAGCAATGATGGAAAACAAATTGTATGGGACTCTTATACAATTGAGTAGTTGCAATCTGCATCTGCACATTCATGGAGAATCTGTTGTTGAATTTGGATTTGATAAATATCAAAGGAATAATGCCAAATAGGCTCCCCACAGCTGCTAATGATTGACAGCTGTCAAGTACAATGACAAATAAGGCTGTCTCTCAAGAGAAACATGATTCACAGAACTCATTACAGGTGAATGGATGGTGCACACAGTCTAGAGATGGGTCTTTAGGTATTATTCTCTGAAATGTCAATGGGGAGTACACACTTGTATACATGACCAAGTCAATCCTTTCACCTACTGTACCAATTACCTCTTCTATACCAACTAAATTCCTGACTAGCTAACAGCTGTCCCTTCATGTCCAACCAACTTGAGCAGCTGTTTATATAGAGAGGCTTCACATCAATGGGCTTATTTATTGCATGTCTGTCTCCTTGCACTGTCTATTTCTCAGCTCACTCTATCTGCCTATAGACTTCTTATTGTTATTCTCAAGCTACAACAATGAACCAGAATTTAGAAAACAAAATAAAATTAGGTGTCTTTTTGCCCAGAAGGATTTCTGTATTTCCTGGGTTCTCACTAAGTATGAGTAATAGTCTCCAAGTATTTAGAGGTTTACCATACATCAAAGCTCAGTGCAAACAGGAAGAAGGTAATGAGAGAGTAGAGAAGGATTTTTAAAGGAGAAGAAAATGCATATGTCCACTCTGTGATTTGGATATTTTTCAATTATATGACTAGTTAGAGATTAAAAAAAAATAAAGAATACATGTGCAAATCACCTTTGTTTTAAAACTTTATGAATTTTTTTAGTTCTGTAGGGTGCTGGGTTTTAAGAGCAGATTTCTTAACAATCTCTCTGGGAAGGATTTCCTGTTGGGTGATTGTCAAGTGATCTCAGGGGATCACAGATATCCACTAAGATCCCAGATCTGTCAATCTTCAGCAGCACTTTGACTTTAAAAATTAGGAAGGAAGAAAATCTATAAAGCACGGTGGTGAATTTTCATTTTTGGCATTCTCTAAGTTAGAATGTTTCTGAGCAGGCATGTTATATCTTGGAAAAGTTCTATACAATTGTTTAAAATAGGTACGAATTTGATTTCTTGGAATTCTGATGAATACATACATTTCTTGGAATTCTGATGAATATATATCCTCTAAGAACACATGGAGAGCCTTTGCTTTTGCAATGAGGTAATAGTTAAAAATAAGTCTAGTCAGAGTCCATTTCAGATTTTGTAAAAGCTTAGTGGTTTTATTAATTGAAATCAGGGTCAGTCTTATTTCTGACCCTAACATATTTTCTGTGGCTTTCCTGGGAAGACTTCCAACCAGATTGCTCTTTTTAAACAAACTACTTTGCAGTAATATCATAAATCATTCTTCATTTTATTAATATCATTATCTCTAATCATAATACACACATTTAGTGCTTTTTTATTCCTAAAAGTATCACCTCATACTTTATCTAAGTTTAATCTACTACCAATTCTAAGAGAATCTGCAACTAAACTTACAGAGAAAGGAACACTAAATGCAAAGCTATTCTGTGATACATAATGGCAACCAACTTGTTAATATCAACAATGAGACTTGAACCTGAACTTCTTGACTCTCAATCCACATTTTTTATATTATATTAGCAGGGATTGTAAAACACTGATATAGACGGGTGGGGAGTGGGTCTCTCAACAACAGAAAAGAGTCTGCAGTTTTGTGCATAATGTATTTTATTTTCCCTATGGGGAGAGGATAAGCACCAATGAACTAGATAATGACATTACTATTTTTCCAATCTTAAGGGAAAAATCTATTCCTAGAGACAGAAAGACTGGTTACCAGAAAGTAGCTGTCAGTCTTTATTCAGGCCACCTGCAACCATCTCTCCACAATGAGGAGGCAAATGGAGACAATTTTTCAGAACTAAGATCAAAACTAGGAAAGTGTATATGTGCAAATGTTTACTTAATAACTAGAAAAATACTTATTAAGTAAAGTGCTTTTAAGAAATAATGAGTTACTTTGAACTGAAAACTTGGCAAATTCTATGGAATTTCAAAAGGATAAAAAAAGAAAAAAGTGGCGGGATGTGGGGGGGGACATCAACCTGACCTTTGAGGCATTTTCAATCTGAATCATATACCATATAACAAACACATTGACATAATGAGTTAACCACTTTTGCACTTCTATTTCTTTAGCAGTAAAATAGGAATAATGAAAAAATCAAGGTTATGATAATCATTCCAAATAATAGTAAATTGGTCAATTATATCTAGGCAATTTCTCAGTAGATTAGGGGAATCTGTAGGTGGTTCCTAGAAGATCTCTTGATACTTATACTACCCTCACCAAATCAGGTGTGACCACACTCTCTTTTATGAGCCACCATTATGAATCATTCCTGACACAGTACCTGAATATGATCATAGGGCCTACTCATTTCTCTCCTTTATGCTATAACCTCTTTATTAGGAAGGAACCACACCTTGTACATGGCAAGAGAGCAATGAAACTTCATTGAATGAATAAATGAATGAATGTATTTCTATGTCTTCCATGTCTAATGTAAGCCTTTGATGTATTTTGGTGCCTGAATGAATCTGTCAGATCTTAAAGGCATAAATGAATATGAAGTGGGGAGAAAGCATGAGAAGGAGAGTGAAAATCATCAGCAAGGGAAAGAAAGGCTATCAACAGAAAGGGAAAAAAGAAAACCATCAATTTCTCTGTATTTGAGCATCTTTATTTCCTCACTTTGGCACTAGCCATTCCATTTCTCAGAATCACAGACAATAGTATCCAAAATGCTACGCTGTATAGATGACAATGTTTTAGAAGAAGATAAGTTAACCTCCATACCTATCATCTAAATTTGTAGTCTCAAATCATATTGTTAGTAAATCCGTATCTCCCAGGAGTTTGGCGGCTGTAAATTCCAGAATAGGAGCAATTTCTTGACCATTCAGGAAATAAACTCAAAATTGACTGGGAGGATAAAGATTGGATTCTAGAACAACTGATAGTCTATCTACATGAGCTGAATTATTGTGGGAGTGGTACAGCCTCCTGCATTAGTCTGTCTGTATAGACGATGATCAAGTCATCATTAGGGATTATCAAACCCATCATTATCCAGTGACTGAAATCACAATGCATCCTGTCAAAACTTACTCCTATAAACAAATGTTCAAAATGACTCTTGAGATTCCAGAGTTCAAAATAGCCAAGCTGCTACAATGAGAGAGTAAAGGCAATAAACCTGCTGTATGTTTTGGTTTTGTCTTTATTCATTAAAGGAAGTGAAAAATGAAGTTTCTCTGTGTAGAATCAACTATAATTTTGTAGCCAATGGTCAGTTTTAGCAGTTATTTTTAATCATCTAACAATACTTTATAAATTCAAGTAGAAAAACAGTTTGGTGATAAAGAGCTTTATCTGTCACATAGAAAGGCAGAAAGATTCATAATGAAGGGAAACAGAAACTAAAACAGGATGCTGGCTTCATCTCAGGAGTGGAATTTTGCCAAGGAGTCAGAGAAAAGCGGGCTGCTTCAGAAAAAGCATTTGAAGTGCCCCAAATGGTTATCCTTCCACCAATCTTTTCTGAGTCACAATTGAGATTCTCTGGGTGAGGGTTGTCTGCAAAATTAGGATGAATTTTGTCAATCAAGAGAAGCCCCTCCTGAACCAAACTAACTCCAAAACACAAAGATGGCTTCAAAGATTTTGCAAGGTATAATCTTGGGTCCTCTGTGCATGCTATGTGCCCTTACAGGAAGAGCCTCTGTCTTCTATGCCTATTGACATGCTTGCTTCTTGGCATGGAACAGTTCAAGTATATGTTCTCATATGCCCTCCCTCAGGATCTCCACTAGAGATAACCACTCTGGCTGCTGTACTTGGTATCATTCATTTGTTAAAAAATAAGGACCCATTATGCATCTGGCACAAAAAGTCATGTAAGGCATGTGCTTAAGGCACCTTGGAGCCAGTGCCTATTATTACTTCTACACAAGGCAACAGTTGCAGCACCAGATGTAACACTGGAGGCAAGGAGGTAAGTTTGGAGGATACTAATTATCCAGACAAGAGAAGAAAAGTTCACCTGTGAATTAAAGTAATGATAGCAGAAACAAAGAAGAGGAGACTGATTTAAGAAATGTACATGTACCTCTAAAATATCCTGGCATTTATCATTTTCTGACATTCATTGTGATTATTTAAGTGTATATCATCTCTGTCTTCTTCTAAATCAGAGTCTTTGAGGGTTATCATTAGTCAAGCTTAATACAGACTGTTGAAAATATTGAAATTCAATATATTATGTGTTGAAATCTATCAGAAAGCCCTGCACTGTCCATTAGACTATCTTAGACCTGGCTACTTTTTCATGTTTTGGTGTCAGTTAGTGACCACAGATAAGAATGCTGATGCTCAAAACTCATAAGAGTCCTATGTTCTAAACTCATATCTTATAAATACTGGAATCAAGTATGAACACAAAATCAATGATCTGACTTATCTGGTACAATGATCTTTCATGCTATAGGAAGGTATACAGCAGCCAACTCTAAGTTAGCTATGCACCCTGGTCTCATTTTCCCAGCTGAACTTTAGATTGAAAACTGTGTTCTCCAGGGAATGATATTCAGAACTTCAGAATTGGGTCACTGCCCATCACTATCATTAGGCAAGAATGAGTGAAGCCTCACTGGGAATTCAGTTGTGAACTAGTCTCAGAATTGAAATAAAATTGTGTGCTGTCTCTCCTAGGGGAGCCGGCATCCTAGGTTGGACAGTTAGTATCTCTGAGGTTGCTGGAGGGACATGCAAACAGTGCTATTCTTGTGAAAATGTAGTGTGATTAATCCCTTGTAACAAGTGGTGATAGGCAGCCACAGACTACTATCAGATGAGATGTATTTATATGAGTTATGAACATGATAAAGCTAATCAGGTCTTCAGGTATGCAAATTTCTATTGGGTCCATATTCTTTGGTATCAGGAATCCAATTCTGCTGGTCACCACATGGAACAAGAGTAGAAGTTCCTTAAAATTAGCCAAAATTTCCCAGCTATAGAGTAGATCACTAATACATCACATAACATGTTTGGGGGCAAATTCTTTGGAATTTGTATATTTGTCCAAAGTCCTCAAACTCTGAAGTTATATATTTATTCAAGGGCCCTTGATGCTGCTCAAACAGTTCTTTACCCTGTTCATTAGTCCCTGTCTTCAAAACAAGGCAGGAGCAGGTGAAAATGCCAGCCTCATTACTGTTAGTTTAGTTACTTCTCCTAAGAATCCATGTCCTAGTTTCTCCCCAGGCCAGAAATATGTTGCTAAGTTAAACAGGTAAGAGCCACCAGTATAATTCACAGAAATGTACATATAGACCATACGTAGAGAGATCATGTGCTGTCATTTAATGAATAAGAGTAAGGGAGTTTTCACCATCATCTCTTAGACATATGAGCATGGGTAATCCCAGGGAACAGGTGCATCCCAAACCCCAGAGACTAGCACAATATCTATGATATTTGTTTTTCTACCTTCAGTGCCTAATGGAGTCTCAGCCACAGTGAGTGAAAAGTACATAATTATTGAATTATTATTTTTCCTAGGTTGCTATTTCTTCAACATTTGAAACTTCTTGGGACTAACAACATCTCCAGTTTCTTTTTATTCCTCCTGGCTCTACTACCTCCTATCCCCTTAGGTGAGAGGCACTTCTAAACCAGAAAATGCCTTAAATAGACATATGGGAAAGGAAGATACATTTACTTAAACACAGTGGAAATTTGTAAGACATAAAGTAATGTGAATTTTACAATTGCCTAGCTAGAAATCCATTGGAGGTATAAATGGGAATCTGTAATAAGATATTCATAAATAATCTATGAAATGAAATCTCAAAGACTGAAAGATTCTGATGATTTGCATATGCTTTATAAATATATCAAATATTATGATTCAAGAAATTAAAATAAGCTTTCAGTAATGTGTCTTATTCAGCTTTAGCTACTTACCCTAATTAGTTATCAGGTCTCTTCTGATGGCCTTCTTAAGCAGCC
Organism: Marmota marmota marmota; assembly: GCF_001458135.2. NCBI lineage: Eukaryota > Metazoa > Chordata > Mammalia > Rodentia > Sciuridae > Marmota > Marmota marmota. The sequence goes on along the minus strand of NW_026000243.1, from coordinate 4,544,863 downwards.
CTACACTGAGTAGGAGGCTTGGGGTTTTCCTCCCTGACTGAATGAATGTTTAGTCAGGAACAAATATCTGATCTTTATACTCTCTTGTTGTAGAGAGTCAGTCTTGGCACACATTAATTTGCAAGTGGTCAAGACAGAACATCAGTATCCATTTTACCAACCATGGATGCTTAATAGGATCCAGGTGTAAAATCTCATTATTGCTTTGGGTGTTAGAGAAGAAAGGATAAATGCAAGGATAAAAAAGTCAATAGATATAGCCATTCCAGGTACATTGATGTAATTTCTTTGGTAATGAAGTTAAAGACAGTTTATCTCATAAGCTCAGTTTTGGTAATCTGAATAGCAAATAAATAAATACATACATACAAACGAGTTGCTTGAAACAGGTCACCTCTCTAAAGGAAACAACTCTGGCCTTCCCACTCTAGCTGGTGGTAATTAATGTAAGTCAAAGTCATGGTTCAAATCAAAAAAATAACTGCAGTCAAAACTTCCTGGGAACATAAAGAAGGCCAGATGTCCTAGGCTCATGAGGACTCCTAAGACTCCCTGTTTTCCTTCTTTAGGCCTGTTAGTAGGAAGAATTTAGTTATTTATGGAAATCCAAAGCTCTTGAGTCAATAATAATAGTTAATATGTGTTGAATTCACTGTGTACGGGGCACTATGCACCAAGCTAGAGGTATCATTTCATTTCAAAGCAGTTATATGAGGTTGAGTGAAATTTTATCCCTTTTTCATAGATGAGGAAATTGAAGCTCACAGGAGTAATCCTGCAAGGCCATTAAGACTAAGAAGAAGAGCTAATATTCACAACTGTCTGATGACAAAGCTGGTGTTCTTCACCTTGTGGTAACTGCCTCAAGTCAAACCCTCCATTTTAGTGGAATCAGCCATCAAGATTTGGAGTGGCAAAGCCTACATAACATTATATTATTATTTTTATATGCTATCATGATGCAACATACAGCATCTTAATGAATTAGAGAACACACATGTTTTTTTTTTTGTCACTGTGAGCCTCCATAGCCCTACTAGACTTGATTTGAATAGAAAAAACAATTCCAAAACTAACTGCCAACCTTCTAACTATGGCTTCTACCACTAGGTTGACCATGTTTTACAAAGGATTCCCACTTGTATTTTACTGGAACAACTGTACCAAGTGTTAACTTTGTTGTTAGGGAAATTACATTCTTTATCCCTCCTTAGAACTATCTGATGTCCCCATGCTATGTGAAAAGTGTGCTGGGCCCAAAACAGAAGTCCCATGATCATTTTCGGTAGCCTCAGTGAACAATATTAAACCACACCAGAGATGGTATCATTTCCACACAGGGAAGATCACCCCTGAGGAAGGAAGGGTAGGAGGAATTCATAAAATTCTACAAGCCCAATATTCTCCTGAATATTTTGCACTTTTTGTTCCTCAGTCACCTCTTTCAATTGGCCTTAGAGAAAACCCCCAAAGTCTCATAGTTACCATACGTAATCAGCAGGATTCATTTTGGGGACTGCTTGCAAGATGTAGTCAAAAGACAAGCCAAGTATCAGTGGTTGTCCTATAAGAATCTCTTTCAAGATTGCATGGACTCTAAATTGGTGACCACACCCAGGTACTTTTTAGTAAAACATAAAGTATGTGAATTGTACAGTTGCCTCACCTGCTAGGGCAGATGCTATGCTGAGCCGCCCAGATCACTTATCAGGAGTGATTTCTTCTTCCTGATAGAAATGCTTCCATAAAGGGCCTCATCTGTCTGCCCTCTTTTATAATAGTCTCCACTTGACTAAAGAAAATCTCCTTCTCTATAGTCACATTTCCTTCCAGACAGCCCAAACCCAATGACTAATCAATTAACATCTAGCTACATCTCTAGTTACACCCAGTGAGGCACAACCCTGAGGGGCCATTGCAGATCCTAGAGGTATGGATTGGGTCACATTATCCCAAGAGTACTCCTAAAAGTCCTGCATGCTGATGTCTGCTTCCCAGAAAACTCAACCTGTTCACACCTGTACAAACACTTTCCTTAACCTTTTCTAAGATTAAGGAAAATGCATTAGTAGGGTATGTGAACCCATGAGAAAATAAAATGAAGGTCAGGCCATGGAGACATGTAAAAACAGACAGCACATTGATTAGCAAAGAAATACTTGTGCTCCTTTGGGATTGTGAAAATAGGTAGCCATTCAATGTTGAATTCATAGGTAGGCCACCACTGAGATTCACGTTTACATCTAATCTACTCTTGACATGCTTTCAACCATACCAGATGAGGTAAAATGGTGGGAACATAGGGGAGACATAGAGGGTAAAACTTGCTCTTCCTGCTGCATGACTCTGAAACCAAGATCTGCATCAAGCATATAGCCTCCTTCCCTGCCCCCAACATCCAGCTCTGTGAGTCTCATTCTAGTTCTTGGTATCCGAAGTTAGGAATCATGATTGGTCCAGTAGTGAGAGGCTGCTGAGGGATACAGCCAAGAATTCCAGCATCTTTTTACCACTGGTTTGTGCTTGATTCCTCCCCAGGCAGCAAGAACTAAGAAGTTGAAATATCAGTGCATCAGAGAGGAGACATGTAAAAAGATAGAGATGTTAGCATCCTAAATGTAGGTAGCCCCTTTTGTTGCTGGACAAAAATTCATGACTATCCTTTTGTTAGCTCCACTTTCCTTAGTTTGTTTATAGGAAATCATAATATCTGCTTTTATTGTTGATCTGGAAAACGATATCAAGTTATACAAATGAAAGGGCGTTCTTTCATAGGATAACTTCCAGCAGTGAAATTCCAAGACCCAGCATCCTATCAGAGGCCAATGCAGTAACAAGAACAGAGATTCTGCATCTTTTTTTTTAATATTTATTTTTTTAGTTTTCGGCGGATACAACATCTTTGTTTGTATGTAGTGCTGAGGATCGAACCCGGGGCGCACGCATGCCAGGTGAGCGTGCTACCGCTTGAGCCACATCCCCAGCCCCTCTGCATCTTAATTAAGGAAAAAAAAGACTATAAAGCTTGGAAGTCTTTGGGGAAGAAAGAGGGTGGGACTAATTAATATTCAACAAAAGAGAGTCATGGGATTTCATAAATCATGAAGTTAATATACCTGTCTTCTAATCATCCATGTTAGGGAGGGTTACAGTTGACAAATAATTCAAGTAGCTCCTCAGAAATATATTAAATGAGTTGCTTTCTTTGACTTTTCTAATAGGTCTTTGATTAAATTTTCTAAGTGAGTAAGTCTAAATAAAGCTATCCCAACCCATCCTCTGTCTCTTCTCCTTTCGTACCCATCTTCTAAACTTATGGCAATCTGTTTACTTCCATTTCTATATTAAAAAGGAACAATTACTAAGAACCTGAGTTGACTTGCCATTCATCTTGTAAAGCAATTGTTTCAAGCTGACACATGCAAAAGAATCCCACATTGCTTGGCCCCACCCCTAGAGTTTGAATCAGTAAGTCTAAGAGAAGATCTGAAATTTGCATTTCTTTCAAGTTCCCAGGAGTTGCTGATGCCTCTACTTTGAGTTCTACACTGAAAATCATAAGATTTATTTTCCAAATAAAAAGATTCTTACAGATAATGCCCTTTCAGAATAGGTTAGGAGACAGCAGCATGTGGGTTCAAGAGCTGGTAAGCAATTCATTTTCAGTAAAAGTCCATGATGAAAAAAAAAAAAAAGATCTGGATGACAAAGGGCTCTGTACTCTTCCACAGTAAAGAACTCCTTAAGTGAGGTAGTGTGAAAGTACCTAGCATAGTGTCTGATGGATAATAGGTTCTCAATAAACAGGGAAGAAAAGGTCACATGCTATCGATTCTTCTTAAGAGTGGTGATATGTTTTGCTTAGATTTTGTAATAAAAACAAAACTAGAGTAGTGTGATTTCCCTCTGAAGAGCTGATGTGGACATAGATGCAAATGTACAAAGGTAGACAATAAGGAAAAGAAACTGGGTAAACCAAATAACAAAAACCAGAGGGAAATGCGTCCCTCCCCTCCTGTGTTCTCAGGCTACAAATTGAGATGGAGAAACTAAGCTAACAGAATAAATGGTACAAAGTAATTTAGCTGCTTTGCAAAGTTCTTTAAGTTTTAATAACAGCAGAAAGATCCCTTTTTAAAATATGAATTTCATCTCGCCTATGTGCCTTTAAGGGAGCATAACTTATTTATACTTTTCTCCTTTCCTCTAATTCACCGACTCCCTCCATCTCCTGTGCTCTCCCTTTCAACTAGAACAATGGGGTTTTGAAGATGGATGTGTACTAACAGCAGCATCTTCAGCTCCCTCTATGACTCCTCATTATAAGGTTATTTTCTTGTTTTTTGAAATAGAAATCCTGCCTTTGATGCAAGCGTTTAAATTTTCTTTTCTCTTTTTCTAAAGAAAGTGTCCCCTACTTCTTACCTAGCCTTGTCACCTTGCCACAATGTGGTAAATAGCATTCTAAATAAATATTTTCTAATATGCCTTCAAGTACAACTTTCCTTTTGAGTGCAAATAGGATAATTGGGCAGAGAAAAAGAAAGCAGCCCTGAACGCACAGATTTAAGGGGAGATGAGGGTGATTTCCCTGGGCTGCTCTGATGTGGAGCTCATCCGGCAATTTCCAAGAGAGCCTGGTGAATTCATGAACAACATTTTAGTGATGGGGCTGCCGGCATTTGAATCTCAGCAGGGGCAAAGACAGGAGACACTCTTCTGACTCCAAAGATAGAGTTATTCTCTCTGTACAGCCCATCTCTCATGGCTGTTTTGTAGCTTTTTCCACGGCTCACGATTTACTCCCATTGGCCTCTTTCACCCCGTGCTACGCTCTTCCTAGATTCCCTTTTACTCCCTCCTGTCGTTCTCCCTCCTTCCCCTCCTCTCAGTTCCTGCCCTTCCCTCTGTTCCCCCGTCTTCTATTTGTTTCCTCCGTCTCCCTCTCTGATGTTTCCATTGACATATGGATCTGCTCTACTTGCTACCAAGGAGCTGCTTCTGGCCTTCTGACAACACAAGGTGCTTCCATCCTGACAGGCAGAAAGAGGCAGGCAGGCAGGCTTATGTTAATGTGAGGGAGGTGTGGGGAACAGAGACGCCCCGACGCCAGTTTCAGGCACAAGTTACTTAATTAAAAGCCAAAAACTCTTTTACCGCTGGTTGTCACTTTTCTCCTTTGAGAGCACTGTCTTCCCTTTGGTGTCCTCGCTTTTGAGGAGCACCTGTCTTGGCTCCTTTCAGCTCTGTGAAGTTGAATCTAGTCTTTCCAGCTGACAGGTAACAGGCAAAGGGAAAATAATGAAAGAGGAGCTGGGAAACTGGAAATAGTAGAACAAGTATTTGCACCTTATTGAGCCACAGGCCAGAAACGAAGATTTTGGACACATACATAGTCCCCAGGTATCCTTTGCTCATCTCCCCGATTCCAGGTACTGCCCCAGATGCTGAGGAAGACACAAGACACCAGCAGTGTTTTTATGGAAGCTCTGTTAGACTTGACAAGATAGATTATGTATAAACACCCAAGGGTTTTATGATCCCTTTCAAGAGCACTCAAACCTGAACCTTGCCTCTTTTCCCCAGCCTTTATGAAAACCAAGCTCACCTGGCCCTCAGCCATATTTCTTCTTTCAGTCCCTTAAATGATTCCTTCCTCTTACCAGACCTTGGTATGTGCAATTATCTCCTCACTGCATCCACTAATTTCTTTTCTGCCCTGCAAACCTAAATTCAAACTCTCTTCCCTCGGGTTCAGAATGACCAAACATATCCCTGTTTTCTTGAGCTCTTCCCAGTGTTAGCACCAGAAGTCTTGAGTCCTAGGACATACCCTTGTTCTAGGTTAATCAGGTATTGTCACTCATCCCAGTAAAATCCCTTGGTAAGAAGCATTTTAAAAATATACAACAGCTTTATTGAGACATAATTCACAAATGGTAAAGTGCATCTTTTAAAATATATAATTCAGTTTTTAGTAAATACACAGTTGTACAACACTCACCACTATGTAAGAATATTTTTATGAATCCCCAAAGAAACTCCCTATCCATTAGTAATCACTCCTCTTGCCTACTCCACCCACCCTCTGGAAACCCCTAATCAATTTTTTGTCTTGCCTCTTTAGAACATGTTAGAAAAATAGAATCATACAACCTGTAACTTTATATGATGAACTTTTTTCATTTAGCATAATGTTTTCAATGTTCATCTATGTTGCAGCATGTATCAGTCTAATGATATGTCGTTGTATGGATAAACTACATTGTGATGGCTACTTTTGATTGTCACCTTGATTGGTATAAGGGATACCTCATATCCTCTGAGGGTGTCTCTGAGGGTGTTTCCAGAGATGATTGGCATGTGGGACAGCAAACTGAGGTGAGGAGATCCATCCTGATTGTAGGCCACTCTGGCCAATAGGCTGAGGACCCAGTGGAGCTAAAAGTAGAAGGAGAAAATCATAGCAAAGGCTAGCTAGATTCTTCGTGAGCAGGTAAGTTGATTGCTACTGCCATCCCTTGAGGACATCAGAATGCAGCTCCTTTCACTCTTTCAGGGTGAACTCTGACCCATGATTCTTCAAGTTCTCAGGCTTCCATTCCCAGACTCAGGCTATTTTTTAAAAAATTAATTGTATTTGGCTGGTTTTCACTTTTCTGGATATGACCAGTGATGTGTTACACACATTCATGTACAAGTGCTCAATATACTTGTTTTCATTTTTGTCAGGTATGTATTTAGGAGTGGAATTGCTGGGTTGTACAACTCCCTATTTGAGCACTTGAGGAAGAGCCAAAGTGCTTTCCAAAGTGACTTTGTTATTTTACAGTCTTTCCAGGAATATATGGAGTTCCAATTTCTCCACATCATCTATAGCACTTGTTATTTGGTTTGGTTTGGTTTTTGGTGTTTAGTTTTGATGGTCCTAGTGGGAATGAAGTGGGATCTCCATGTGAGTTGTTTTTTTTTTCCTAATTACTCATGTTGCTGACCATGTCTTCATACACTTATTCACCACTTGTATATATTCTTTGGAGGAATATCTATTTAGATTCCTTTCTGTATTTTTGTTTAAGTTGTTAATTTATTGTTGAGTTTTCAAAAATTTAGTATGTATATTTTTAGATACAGTTTCTTATCAGATTTATAATTTCTCAAAAATTTCTCCCATTCTTTTGGATTGTCTTTTCATTTTCTTGATAATGTCCTGTGAAGCACAAAATCTTTTCATTTGGGCAAAGTTTAATTTTTTCTTTGGTCACTTATGCTTTTGGTGTAATATCTTAAAATGCTTAATCCATTTCTCACAAAGATTCAATTCCTTTTATTTCCTAAAAAGCTTTATAGTTTTATCTTTCACATTATTCTCTTCAATCTATTTTAAGTTCACTTCTTTGCCGGGTATGAGACGGCATTCCAAATTTACCCTTCTGCATCTGAACATCTAGTTAGCCTAGGACCATTCATTGGAAAGATAGTTTATTCCCTACTAAATAGCATCACCCTGATTGGGAGAGCTCAGGGTTATAATCCACACAATTATCTAATTTAAAAATCAGGGTGTGCAAAGCAAAAGGCTCTAATTAAAATGGCTACAATTGGATGCAATTAAGACGATATTCTTAAAATGTACTACCAGACTCTCTACTTCTCACATTTTATTTATGATTTTGTTGAACTGGTAAATTAGTTTGGAAAATATTATCATCTTAACAATATTAGATTGTCCAACCCATGAATATAGAGTAACCTCCGTTTGTTATATATTCTCTCATTTATTTCAATGTTGTTTTATAATTTTAGAGTAAAAATTTTGCTTCCTTTTTGTTACATTTCTTACTATTTGATCCCTCTTTGATGGTATTAACATGAACTTTTGTCTTAATTTCTATTTCTGGATTATTCATTGTTAGTATGTAGAAATACATGTGGATTTTGGATTTTGGTCTTATACCTATAACCTTGTCCAAACTGTTGATTATTTCTTATACTGTTCCATGGATTTCTTAGGATTTTCTATCTAAAAGATCGTGTGATAATTGAATAAAGTTTTACTTTCTTTCCAATATGAATATCATTTATTTTCATTTCTTACCTAATTATCCAAGTTAGCATTTCTCATATGATATTGAGTATAGTGGTGAAAGTGAACATCCCTTTATAGATCTTTATCTTAAGTATTTTGTCATTAAGTGTGAAGTTAGCTGTGGGTTTTCAACAAATGTCCATTATTCTAATCCTAGTTTATGAATATTTTATGTTGAAGAGGGGTGAGATTTTATCAAATGTTTTTTATGCATCTCCCAAGATCACATAATTTATTATTTTATTCTAGTCATGCTTACATACATTCATTGATTATTTTTTTCCTATATTAAACCAAGCTCACCTTCCTGAAAAAATCCCACTCATTCACCGTATATAATCCTTTAACTAGGCTATTGGATTCAGTTTGCTGGTATTAAAGATATGTTGTTGTTGTTGTTGTTTATGTTCATAGACTTATTTCTTGTGATGACTTTTTCTGGTTTTGGGGTCAGGGTAACACTAGTTTTATAGAATGATTTGTTGAGTGTTTTTTTCTAATTTTTTTGGAAGGGCTTGTGAAACATTGATATTATTTCTACTTTAAATCTTTAGTAGAATGTATCAGTGAAACCAATTATGAGTACACTTTGCTTTGTGGAAAGTTTCTGATTTTTAATTCAATTTCTTTATTGCTATAAATCTATTTACATTTCTAGTACCTAATGAATCACTATCAGAGCATCTGAATACTGTGGTGTTTTGTGTGTAAATATAAAAATTACCTAATATTTGGGTAGCTATTGTTGATAGTATTTTAACATCTTTTCCTTCTGTAAGACCAACAGAAATTCCCCTTCCTGCTCGTCACTCATTGTAGTTATTTTAGCCTTCTGATTTTTGGTCATGGTCAACTAGCTAATGTTTTATTATTATATTGAACTTTTTTAAAAAAATGACTTGTGTTTCATATTTTTTCTATTCTCCATTTTGTTTCTTTTTCTCCAATCATTACTATTTGGTTTCTCCAGATAGCATATATTTTATTTGGTCTTTCTCTTCTGGAGTCATAGGGTAAAAAGTTAGATTGTTAACTTAAAATATTTTGTCTTTTCAAAATATAATCATTTAGAACTATAAATTTCTCTGTAACAACTATTTTAGCTGCATTTCATAAGTGATTGTGCATGTGATTTAATTTTCATCATCCTAAAGTATTTTCTAATTTATCCTTGATTTCTTCTTTGATCCATTGGCTGTTTAACAATGAATTATTTAACTTCAGATATTTGTTGTACATCCCAAATTTCCTTTCGTTATAAGTTTTTTAAAAATACCTTATTTATTTATTTATTTTATGTAGTGCTAAGGATTGAACCCAGGGCCTTGCATGAGCACTCGATTGCTGAGCCACAATACCAGCCTTGTTATAAATTCCTAATGTTAGTCAATACAGTCAGAAAACATACCTTGTATAATTCAATCATTTCAAATTTAGTAAGATTTGTTTTATGACTTAACATATATAATCTATCCAGAAGAATGCTCTGTGTACAGTTGACAAAAGTATTTTGCTGTTGTTCAGTGGAGTGTTCTAGATATCTATTGTCTATTTTACTTATAGTGTTAATGAAGTCCATTCCTTCTTGATCTTCTGCCTGGTTATTCTTTCACTGAAAATGGGAAATTGAAGTCTATAGCTATTATTATTTAATTGTCTATTTCTACCTTTATTTCTGTCATTTCTAACTTCCTATATTTGGGTACATAGTTATTAGATGCATGTGTTTATAATTATTATGTCTTCCTGGCACATAGACACATTTATTATTTAGAAATTCTTAGTCCTTTATAATTTTTTTTGGCATTGAAGTCTATTTTGTAAGATATTAGTGTAAATAATCAAGCACTCTTTTTGTTACTGTTTGCTTGATATATATTTTTCCATCCTTTTATCTTCAGCATGTTTTTGTCTTTGAATATAAAGTGTATCTTTTATAGAATTCTTATAGTTGGATTATTTTTATCTATGAAACCAATCTCTAAATTTTGCAGAGTGTTTAGTCTATTTATATTTAATAGTCTTACTAAAAAGGTAAGATTTATATCTGGCATTTTTCTATTTGTCTTCCACATATTTTTTTTTTTTGTGATTACTCTATTTCTCCATTGCTGTCTTCTTTTTTTTTAACTAGTTTCCTAGTATATGATTTTAATTTCCTTATTATTTTTACCATAATATTATTTATTTGCTTAATGGTTACTTAGCAAGCACAACTAGCATCTTAACTTGAAACAATCTAGTTAATAATATCAATTTAATTTAAAAAAAATATATAAAATTTTTACTTCAGTATGGTTGTGCTCTCCACTCCTTCATTTATGCTATTATTTCTACACACATCTTCTTACATTGTAAATCCACCAATACACTTTTTTAAGCCATTGTGTTGTAAGTCATATAGAAATGAAAAAAAATGTAAATGAATACGCATTAATCTTGTCTTTCATAATTACCTATGTGATTACCTTTACCGGTTCTCTTTATTTCTTTCTGTGGATTTGGATTTCTATCTAGCCTCTGCTCATTTCAGCATGAAGAACACTTTTGTAGTTTTTATAGAGACTGTCTGTTAACAATGAACTCTCTGTTTTTCTTTAACTGGGAATATCTTAATTCTGCCTTTATTCTTTAAAGAGGAATTATTCGTTTGGCTATAGAAGTATTGATCAAAAGTTTTATTCCCATCTTTTTTCTGTTCCTTTTTACCTTTCTATGTTTTGCATTCTATTGCCTTATGGCCACCAAGATATCAGATGTGAGGTCAAGTGGCCAACTGTTAGTTTTATAGAAAATCTCTTATACATGATGTTATGGTTTTGATATTACACACCCAGCCCCCAACAAAGCTGCTGTGCTTCTTCATAAATAGTCAGAGGTAAAAGGATTGAGTTTTGAGAGCTGTAATCTGATCAGTCCATCCTAGTTTGAATGGGCAGTATGGTAACTGTAGGTGAGAGGGGCATGGCTTGAGTAGGTGAGTCCTAGAGGTGTGCCCTGGAAGGGTTCAACTTTCTTATGACAACCCCACCCTCACCCTGAACACACACACATACACACACACACACTTCCTGACCTGGCCATGAGCTGAGCCGCTTTCCTCTGCTAGGCCCTCCCCAGGTGATGTCCTTCCTTACCTTGAGTGACAGCAATGAAGTCAGCCATCTGTGAACTGGGACTTCTGAAACCATGAGCCCCAAATAAACTTTTTGTCTTCTAAGTTGTTCTTGCCAGGTGTTTTGTTCACTGTGATGAAAAAACTTACTAAAATATATGACAAAGCCACTTTGTTCTTTTATGGAGTATCTCTATATTTTTAACTTTTGATAGTTTGAATATACTGTGTCTTGATATGGCACATTTTATATTTACTTGGAATAAAGTTGTATCTCTTATTTGGAGCTGAGATTCTTTCTCGTAGATCATGAGCTCTTAGAATGTCCACATTAATTTTTTCATCCCTTTGAAATGGCTTGGATACTATATGTTCAAATATTTTTTTTGCCACTTTCTCTTTTCTCCTTATGTTACTCTCATTATGCATAGTATCCCACACACCTCTGAAGCAGTTTATTATTCTTTATTTTTCCTTCTTGTTTCTCAGACTGCATAGCCTTCAATGACACAATTTTAAATTATATTTGTTCTTTCTAATGACTATTCAAATCTGATGTTGAGTTCTTCTAGTAAATTTTAAACTTGAGATATTGTAATTTTCAACTGTGGAGTTTCTATTTGGTTCATTTGTGTAATTTCTCTTTAATGGCATTCTACATTTGGTGAGGCATCATTTTCATATTTTCCTTCAATTCTTTGAACATGGTATTCTTTAGTCCTTTGAAGATATTTAGAATAGCTAGCTTATTATCTCTGTCCAGTAAGTAAAATTTCTGTGCTGAGGTACAGTTTCTGTTAACAAGCCCCCCCAAAGGGGTCATATTCTTCATTTCCTTTTATATTTCATAATTTTCATTAAAAACTGGAAATTTTAAGTAATATTTTGTGGCAACTCTGAGAATAAGAATTTCTTTCCTCCTTAACGTTTGCTGTTGTTGCTATATACTGTTTCTGCTATATTTTTGCTTACTGGCTCTCCTGGATTAATTTTATAAAATATGTATTTTGTGTCATTTGCAGTCACTAAAGTCTTACAGGTTTGCTTGAGGTCAGGTAAAAATCTCAAGTAAATGTTGTTTCTGTGAATGACACTTTTCATATAATTGCAGACAAGTAGAATAATTTGGTAATTCATGGGACATGGGAATTTTGGAGAACTCTGGACATGCACTTCCTCTTTCCTGTTCTATCTTAGCTTCTGGTTCTCACAGCTACCTTAGTTATGAGGCTGTTGATTGTCAAGGCTACTATAGAGCTAGAGAGAGGGGAATGCAAATGCATGATGTTAAATTATTCCAAAGCTTGTGTTCTTACTGAGGGACATATTTTTTTTTCTTTAAAAACATTCATATTGTTTTAAGTCTTTGATTAATTTCCAAAGTTATGAAAAAGTTGAGTTTGATAATGATTGCCAGAATTTTTGTTACTTTATGAAGGAGAGGATTTATGCCACTTTTTAATTTTTTTTATTTATATATGACAGCGGAATGCATTACAATTCTTATTACACATATAGAGCACAATTTTTCATATCTCTGGTTGTATACAAAGTATAGTCACAGCAATTCATGTCTTCATACCTGTACTTTGGATAATAATGATAATCACATTCTACCATCATTAATAACCCTATGACCCCTCACTTCCCCTCCAACCCCTCTGCCCTATCTACAGTTCATCTATTCCTCCCATGTTCCCTCTCCCTATCCCACTATGAATCAGCCTCCTTATATCAAAGAAAACATTTGGCATTTGATTTTGGGGGGTTGGCTAACTTCATTTAGCATTATCTTCTCTAACTCCATCCATTTATGTGGAAATGCCATGATTTTATTCTCTTTTATTGCTGACTAATATTCCATTGTGTATATATGCCATATTTTTTATCCATTCATCTATAGAAGGGCATCTAGGTTAGTTTAGCTATTGTGAATTGTGAAAACTCAAATCACTAAGATACATAATGAAAATTAAATATCACAACAGACAATATAGAATTACAGAAGATAATTAGAAATTATTTTGAAAACTTGTACTCCAATAAAATATCAAAGATCATCAACAAATTTCTAGAGTCATATAATTTGCCCAAATTGAATCAGAATGGTATACACAATTTAAACAGATCAATTTCAAGTGAGTAAATAGAACATGCCATCAAAAGTCTACCAACCAAGAAAATCCCAGGACTGAATGGACACACAGCTGAGTTCTACAAGACCTTTAAAGAAGAACTAGTACTAATACTTTTCCATTATTTTGGGAAACAGAAAAAGAGGCAGCACTTTCAAACTCATTCTATGAGTCCAATATCACCCTGATCCCCAAACCAGGCAAAGACACATCAAAAAAAGAAAACTTCAGACCAATATCTCTAATGAACATAGATGCAAAAAATCTCAATAAAATTCTGGCAAATCAAATACAAAAACATATCAAAAGGATCCTGTACCACCATCAAGTGGAATTCATCCCAGGGATGCAAGTTTGGTTCAACATACGGAAATCAATAAATGTAATTCATCACATCAATAGACTTAAAGGTAAGAATCATATGATCATCTTAATAGATGCAGAAAAAGCATTTGACAAAATACAGCACCCCTTTATGTTAAAAACACTAGAAAAACTAGGAATAACAGGAACATATCTCAACATCATAAAGGCTATCTACACTAAGCCCCAGGCCGGCATCATTCTAAATAAGAGAAAAATTGCAGGCATTTCCTCTAAAAACTGGAACAAGACAGGGATGCCCTCTTTCACCACTTCTATTTAACAGAGTTCTTGAAACACTGGCCAGAGCAATTAGGCAGACAAAAGAAATGAAAGAGATAAACATAGGAAAAGAAAAACTCAAATTGGCACTATTTGCTGATGATATGATTCTATACCTAGAAGACCCTAAAAGTTCCACCAGAAAACTTCTATAACTAGCCACTGTGTGTTTTAATAACAAAAGGTTGTAATAGAATTTATTTTCTGAGAAGTTTGAGCAAAGAGTCTTCTATGTACCCCTGCATTCCCTCCCTCTGAGCTTTCCCATTTCAATTACCTCTCACCAGAGTGATGCATTCGTTATCATTGATAAATCATATGACATATCAACATAATCCAAAGTCCAGAGTTTATATCAGGGTTCATTCAGTCCTTGTGTTGTACCTTTTATAGATTTTTACTCATGTATAGTGGTAGATACCTTCATTTGTAATATACAAAATAGTTTAATACCTTAAAAATTTATTGTGCTCAACCAATAAATTTTTTCTTCCCCAATCTCTGCGAACAACTGATCTTTGAACTTTCTCTTTGTTTTTTCTAATTATAGGATGCCAAATAATTGCACGCATACTGTACATAGTCTTTTCCAAAATGCTTTTTTCATATAGTAATATGCAGTTAATTCTCTTCCATGTCTCTTCATGGCCTGTGACCTAATTTCTTTCTAGCATTGAATAAAAGTCTACTGCCCAGATTATCACAGTTTTTTGATCTCTTCACCTACCTAAGAACATCTTTATTTCTTCAAATATTTGAAAATTATGAATAAAACTTTTATATACATGCACATGTAAGTTTTTTTGTAGATGTAACTTTTCAACTAATTTGGGTAGATACCAGAGAGAATGATTTGGGGGTCTTATAGTAACAGTGTTATGATACAGATATGGTCTATCTGTATAAGATACCCCAAAAGCTTACCTATGAGACAATGCAAGAAAGTTTGAAGGAGAAATGATTGGGTTACAGTCTTAACCTAATCAGTGAATTGATCCCTGATGAGATTAACTGATCAATGGCTAGACGCAAGTGGGGTGTGGCAGGAGGAAGTGGTTCATTGGGGGTGTGGCTATGGGGTATATATTTGTATCTGGGGAGTGGAGTTTTTCTCTGCTTCCAGATCATTGTGTGAGCTTTGTCCCTCTGTCACACTCTTCAGCCATGAAGTCCTGCCTCACCTCAAGCCCCCAGGAATGGAGCCAGTTTTTGATGGATTAAGACCTCTGAACCCTGAGCCCTGAAATAAACTTTTTCTCTTCTACAATTGTTCTGATAGGATCTTTTAGTCAGAGCACAAAAACACCGACTAAACAAAGAGTGTGTTTAATTTTGTAAAAAATTGCTATATTATCTTCTAAGGTCTTCTGCATAATTTCGCATTTCCACCTGTAATTAATGACATTGCCTGTTGTCCAGCATCTCTACCAGCATTTAGTGTTGTCAATGTGTGATGTTTTGTTCCTTCTAACAGATGTGCACTAGTACATTATTGTTGTTTTAATTTTCAATATTTTTTGATACCAGGGATTAAATAGGAGTGCTTTAACACAGAGCTACATCTTCAGCCCTTTATTTTATTTTTTTTTTATTTTGAGAGGGAAGACTTGCTAATTTGCTGAAACTCATCTCAAACTATTTCTTAATGACATAGTATGATAAACACATTTTCATATGCTTATTTTCTCATCTTTGGTGAGGTGTCTATTTAGGTTTTTGCCCATTTATTTTGTAATTTTGATTAACCTATAATTGTACTTATGAATGGGGTACAGTGGAATATGTGTTAACACATGATTATAGCATGCATTCACCATATTAGGGTAATTAGATTTTCAGTCTAATTATTTATCCTTGTTATCTACTTATGGTTGGCACTTTCAAACTTCTGTCTCCTAGATCTGTATAAAACATATAAAGTTTGTTCTAAACTATGGCTATCCTACTGTGCTATGTAACACCATAACTCATTCCTTCTATCTAACTGTGCTTTAAGACACAAAATCCAAACTTCCTTTTCCCTTCCCCCTTTTCACTTACAAACTCCAGATATCACATTCAGATGGGCTCTTCAGCATCCACATGTGAGACAGAATGTGTGATATTTGTCTAAGTATTTATTTTGTTGTTGAATATGATGTCCTCCAGTTCCATCCATTTTTTTCTTTTCTTTTCTTTTTGTGTACCAGGGATTGAAACCTTATCCACTGAGCCACATCCCTATCCCTTTTATTTTGAGGCAGGGTCTCACTGAGTTGCTTAGGGTCTCCTTGCTAAGTTGCTGAGGCTGACTTTGAACTTATAACCTTAGTGCCTCAGCCTCTGGAGTAACTGGAATTATAGTCATGTGGCATGACGCCAAGCTCCATCCATTTTCCGAAAAGTGACAGAATTTCATTCTTCTTTATGACTGAACGATAATTCTTTGTGTACCAATGCCATATTTTCTTAATCCATTCGTTTGTTGGTGGGCACCAAGGTTGATTCTATCTTAGCCTTTGTGACCCGTTTCATAATTAACAGAGAAGAACAGACACTCTTCAGTGTGCTAGATTCATTTCCTTTATGTACATGCCCAGAAGTCTGATAGTTGGATCATATGTAGACTAAAAACCTCAGACAAATTAGGTATTAAAAGGATCATACCTCAATATTACAAGGGCTACATATAACAAATCCACAGCCAGCATCATGCTAAATGGGGAAATGCTGAAAATGTTTCCTCTAAGAGATAGAAGAGGACAAGGAAGCCCTCTTTCACCACTTGTATTCAATATAATACTGAAAGTTTTAGCCAGGGCAGTGATATAAGGAAAAGAAAGAAATGGCATACTAATAGAAATGGAGGAAGTCAAATAATTCCTGTTTGCATATGATTATTTCTATACAAAGAAAAACCTAAAGACTCTACTAAAAGACTATTAGAATTGATAAATGATTTCAGCAAAGTTGTAGGATATAAAATCAACACACAAAAATCGATAACACTTTTATACACCAATAATAAACTTGCTGAGAGAGAAATCATGAAAGTAATCCCATTTAAAATAGCTACAACAAAAATAAAATACTAGTAATAAATTTAACAAACAAGTAAAAGACCTCTACAATGACAACTGCCAAACACTAATAAAGAAGACACAATAAATTGGAAAGACCTCCCATGTTCATGGATTAGAAGAATTAATATTGTCAAAATGTACATACTACCCAAAGTAATTTACAGATTCCAGAAATTATATAAAATACTAGCAACATATTTCACAAAACTAGAAAAAAAAATCCTGAAATTTATAGGAATCAAGGAAAGGCCCCAGATAGTAAAAATAAACTTGCATCTCAAAAACAAAGCTAAAGAATTCCATAAATATTTATAGCAGCACAATTCACAATAGCTAAACTGTGGAACCAACCTAGATGCCCCTCAGTAGATGAATGGATTAAAAAATGTAGGCATATATACACAATGGAATATTACTCAGCAATAAAAGAGAATAAAATCATGGCATTTGCAGGTAAATGGATGGCATAGAAAATAATGCTAAGTGAAGTTAGCCAATCCTCAAAAAACAAATGGTGAATGTTTTCTCTGATATAAGGTGACTGGCCCATAATGGGGTAGGGAGGGGGAGCATGGGAGGAATATAAGAATTCTAGATTGGGTAGAGGGGTGGGAGAGGAAAGGAGGGAGCAGGGGGTTAGAAATTATGGTGGAATGTGATAGACATCATTATCCAATGTACATGCATGAAGACATGAATTGGTGTGAACATACTTTGTATACAACCAGAGATATGAAAAATTGTGCTCTATATGTGTACTAAGAATGGTAATGCATTCCACTGTCATGTATTTAAAAAATAAAATCAATTAAATATTTTAAAAAAGAATCACAATACCTAAATGTCACAATTTTATAATTGGGTTATTCATGTCCTTAATGTTGATTTCAAAAGCATTTTGTATATTTTTGGTCAGAGTTATTTATGAGATACATCTTTTGCAAATAGTTTTTCCCAGTCTGTGACTTGCCTTCTTTTCTTTTGCTAATATCTTAAAGAGTACAAGTGTTTACTTTGAATAAATCCTACTTATCAGGTATTTCTTTTATGGATCATGTCTTTGATGTTATATATAAAAAGTCATGCCAAACCGAAGGTCACCTAGATTTTTTCTTATGTTATTTCCAGAAGTTTTATAGTTTTGCATTTTACATTTAGGTTAATGATTCATTTTGAATTTATTTTACTCAGGTTTCTGCTGAGAAATAGAACTGATGGGAGATAGGGATATCAAGATATGGATATAGATATCCAAAGAGTCTTATTTTGATCATTGACCTCACATGATTATTGAGACTGAAAAGTCCCACAATCTACTATCTTCAAGTTGGAAAATAAGGAAAGCCAGTTGGATAATTGAGTTACTGTCCTGAGACCTGAGAAATGTCCTTTAAAATGATGAAATTCTAAGTCCAAATCTGAAGGCCAAGAAACCAGGAGTTCCAAAGCCCGAAGGCAGGAAGATGATTGTATCAGTTCAAACAGAAGGAAAATTCACCCTTCCTCCAGTTTTATTCTATGCCAGCTCTGCAAGGATTGAGTGATGCCTATTCACATTAGTGAGGGTGGTCTTTACTCAGTACATCTTTTCAAATGCTAATCTCCTCTGGAACCACTCATCCACACCAAGAAATAATGCTTTACCAGGTCTTTGGGCATCTCTCAGCCCAGTGAAGTTGACACAAAAGATTAGCCATCAAGGTGGTGATTTCTATGAAGGGTATAACGTCTGTGTTTAGATTTTCATTTTCTTTCTTTTTTTGCATGTGAATGTGCACTTTTTTCAGCACCATTTTTTGAGAAGATTTTTTTTTTCTCTTGAATTACTTGTACTCCTTTGTCAAAGATGAGTTGACTACATTTATGTGGTTCAATTTCTTCCCCCTCCATTTTTTTCCATTGATTTATTTGTCTATTAACAAGAACACTTAAAAGCATAATTTAAGCCTTTTTTAATAATTCATGGATCACAATTGTAATTTTATATAAAATTTTGTATTTATCTCTTACTTTCATAAAATCTAAGATTTGAGAGGACCATATATGTCTACTTTGGTTACTGTAATATCCCCAGATCTATGCACTAGATCTGATATTTAGCAAGAGCTCAAAAATATTTGCTGACAAATAAGTAAGTGAAATTCTCTCATGAGAGCACAGAAGAGGGATGGGAGAGAGAAGTGCTGGGAGCACGGAACAGAGCTCTGACCTATTTCTATGTGGTGAAATAGATTTAGCAAAATGGTCCAAAGTAATTCACTCAAGAATAGTAAAATGTCAGGAAGAGCCCTGCAGCCTTCTGCCTTCCAGACTTTTCTCAACTGCCACAAGTAAAGATGCAATGGGACTTGATTTTTATAACCCATGGATCACAGTTAGAATTCACGGATCTATAGATGCTCTGCTACAGCATCTGAAAGTTGCCAATTTGATAATTCTGTTTTTAATACTGCCTTCTAATTTTCAGGTGAGTAGGATAATCAAAGCAATCTGACATTGTAATCAGTAGAGTAAGGTATAAATAATAAAAATGACATTGTAGCTCAACAAAAGTTAAAAAAAATTAAAATTAAAATGTCACTATTTTAAAGGATTAGAATTGTGAGTTGACATGGATTAACAAAGAAATTCAGTCATTTGGGGGAACCCTGAGGCCTTGTCTGCCTGCCTCATGTGAGCCTCTCTGAAAAGGAGGTGCTGGCCATAGGAAAACATGATGTCTGAGTATTTTTTCTTAATTTGTTTATTATTTATTAGAACACCATAATTATACATAACAGTGGGATTCATTACACCATATTTGTATGTGCACATAGCATAATTTGATCTCATTCTCCCAGTTTCCCTTGCCCTTTCCATCTCCCTCCACCCTATCCACTTATTTTATTCTACTAATTTCCTTTTTATTATTATTATTATTATTATTATTATTATTATTATATTATAAAGATGTATAGAAGCATGATTTATTATGGTATATATAGCACAGTTTGGTTCATTTATTTAATTGTAAGAAAAATCATTTCATCAGCTGCATAGAAATTCCATTCATTTTGTAACTCATCATCAATGTTAAAAAGAAATATTTTTCCTAGGTAACTTTCCAAATTCTCATTTCATATAATAGCTACTGTATATTCAGCTTTTTAAGTAAGGGACATGCTTATCATGGTGCAGCTCTGAATGAATGAAAAGTAACAGAACTACATAAGTGAAATTGTTAGTTCATTTTAAAAATACTTCGTAGGACTATTTCTTCCATTAACTGAGGAAAAAAGCTAATCTAGTAGCATTTCAGTTGCATGAGAGCTACCTCATCTAGCATGGTTTCTCAAGAAGACGAAAGAAAAAATCTAACAAGCTCAATATTTTACCCATCGATAAGCTCCACACAATAGCCAAAGGTAATAGTAATCATGCAAATGGATTGTGATGTTGAAAGTAAAACACTGTGTCCTAAATATCATTAAAGCATTGCTGTGGGCTCAAGGTGAAGCAGAATATCATGGAGGAAAAGCAAGGTACCAAAGCACTGCTTAGCTCATGGTGGCCAGGAAGTGGAGAGAGAGAGAGAGAGAGAGAGAGAGAGAGAGAGAGAGAGAGAGAGCGCAAACCACCAGGACAAAATCTAAACCCCAAAGGCATGTCCCTAGTGACCCACTTTGTCTAGTCATGTCCCACCTGCATGTTACTTCTGACCATTCCTGAATTAACAGTGGGGATTTCAGGAGACACTTCATATCCAAACCATAAAAATGTTTTGTTTTGTTTTTTTTTTGGTAAAAAATCTCTGAAAATATTAGAAAATATTTTACACAACAAAAAAATAAATAAAAATTATTTTTATTTTTCATTGAAAAAAAAAGCACTATAAGATACAACTGATTTTTTAATAAATATAAATTATCCCTGATGAAGACTCTCCCTATGATGATGTCAGTGTCACTGTGGTTGCTTGGATTTGTAGGAAATACTTTATTTCTCACTTTTCAAACTGTTCTGTGTACTGCTTAGATATAATTTCGTCATATGAAAGTAACTATGACTTATAAGGGTCATGTCATTTTACTTGATTTAATCATTTGTCCTTAATTATATTTAAGTCCAGAAGAAAGTTGTATTTCATGAACCTAACCCAAAGGATATAAAACTAACAGCTGGAAGTTTTTAAAGGCTGCAAGTTACTATATTAAATGGCAGCATAAATTTTGTGTAAATGTGATTTAAAATCATTCAAATCATTTCTCAAAATGTTTGTAATCTGTAAAAAATATATTTGTTTTAAATAAGAGTCCATGTCAACATCTAATTTGGAGTGAGACAAAGCAGAAAATTTGCTAAAGAGTAATCTTTAGTTGATCTTTTCAAAATAACTTTTATTTACAGCGCTGTGTGGGGAAGAAGGATAAGTGATATGGTTGCCAAGGGAAACCCTTTTCTGATTGGAAGAGAGGTCACACAGGTTTTTACAAAGAAAGAGAAGGTTGGCTTTTTTTTCCTAAGATTTTTTTCTGCCCTTACAATGTACGAAAAAAGAAGCAGAAACAAAAAATTGCCTTCTCTGCTCCTTATTCACTCTGTGAATTCACAGAAAGTGTCTAGGTAATGAGCCTGCAAAGATGTCCAACCCCCACAACAACTTTCTTAGCATTGTTTGAATTGTTATTTGAATGTGATATTGTTTATTTATGTGTATATGTTTTTTTCTGCCCAATTATTATGCATATCAGTTGTATTTAGGGGCTACATTTTATAATAATTATGGTACCCAAGTGCTTTTGCATAGTAAAGTACTCAAAAAACAAATTTTAATTTTATTGTAACTTGTTTCATTCTAATTTTTAATATGAAATAATTATTTGAATGAATATATGAGACAGAAGAATGTCAATATAAGCTGGATGTATATACTCATAATAGGCTGTTCTGGAGCGCAAGCTCTGAGAGAGGAGGGTGTGTGTTAGTCTTGTATTCCCAGGGGCACCTATGTCCCCAGCTCTCAGAACCATATGTGGTCTAAATAAATTAATTGCTGTTTAATGAATAGAGATACCTTTCTTCCTGATGATAACTAGTGGGAGTACAAATACAGGATCAAGGGAAATATAGACTTCTTTATTTAGGCTGCCCTTAAAATAAAAATTAATTAAATCATGATTGATATGAAAGCCCTTTTAAAACTATAGAGCATTGTGGAGTTGATTCAGAAACAAAAACTGAGATATTAAAAATAAGAATAAAAACACGTGGGTGGAAATAGGTCATTTGTAATCAAATAGTGTCTGAATACCTGATAGGAGGCTATTAAAGGACTAACTTTAAAAGGTATGCCGTTTTTTAAAGATTTCAAGTGTTGGACTTACCTATGATTTTTTTCTCATGTTATAATGACAATTTTCTTTTTCTCTCAACTGCTTTTAGGAACATTTCCTACCCAGCTGCTCCTTAGCCTTGAAGATAATGACTTGGCTAAAAGAACAACTTGCTGAAGTCTACCTTTTCAGTAGTCATACTCAGAGGGGTAAGAAGTTCAAGGGATGAAATTACTGAAGAAAATTTATCCAAAACATGGAAAATTCAACTTCTCATCCAAGTCCCATCTCAGAGGATATAGCATCAATAATGAGGATATCAATGAAACACAAGGAACTGATAGGCTAACCATAATAATCCCTTTTACTGAACATTTACTGTATGCTAGGGATTGTGTAAGGTGGTTTTCATAAATCCTTACAAATTTATATGATAAAATTAAGTGGTAGATATTATTGCCATTATTTATGGATTAAGAAATTGAGGCTCAGATATAAGCAATGACTTAGCTAACAAAGTTTTGAAGTGAATCAACTGAGATTTAAAACAGATCAGTCTCACATAAATGCAGAAACCACATTTTATTCAGCCATAACTTTGATTATATGTGACCCAGATCATACTTTCACCCTGCTAATATTTGGATATTAGATGGAGTTTGGATATTAGTGGAGATATTTATAAAAGTTTGAAGAAGCAGTCTAGAGAAAGCCTAGAACATTGTAAGTAGAGCTTAATGGGCAATTCTTGTGTGAGCTCAGAAGATCAGAATGCTAACAGGAAAGCAGACAGTAAAGGCCAGTCTCATGAGGTTTCAAATGTAAATTTGGATTCTAATGGGAATTAAACTAGAGTCTATTCAGTTATATCCTAGAAGAGAACTTGTCTACATTTTGTTCATGCCCTGAGTCTTTGTGTGAGGCTGAGTTTAAAGATCATTGACTAATTAATCTGGTAGAGGAAATGTCAAAGCAGCACAACCTTCACGTATGTTGGTTTCTTGGAATTAAATTTTCAGTGAGCATCAGGAGCAAAAAGTTGCATGAAAATTCTTGAAAAATTTCAGCCTAACCAGGGAAAAGAACACATTTCAGGTTATGACCAAGAAAGGTGTAGCTGGTGAAGAAAGTAATGCCAATGAAAAGAAACCAAATACTTTGCACTGAAGCAAGAGGAAAGATGCCTTGAGAGCACCTGAAGTAAAAAGACTATGTGTATCTCAGGCCCAAAGACCTTTCTTTGAAAAGAGAATGTTGCTTCCTCTGGGTCACCTAGGGAATTTTTTCTCTGAGATTCATTTCCACTTGTTCTGCCATCTAGGAACTCGGAGTCTGCTTTGGCCATGGTCCAAGAGGGCTCAGCTAATGCTCAAGCTGACAGAAGATTTTGCATTGTTCATAGGGTGCTGGTTTTGTAGGAATATAAAATCCAACAGTCCTTTGAATCATGGAAACGTCAACTAAAATTTCAAAGGAAAGCCTGGGAGGCCATGCAGTGTGTAGAAGGGTTGGACTCCCTGAAAGTAGCCCCAGAGAGGGTGATGTGTGAATCTGTGAGAGTGAAACTGAAGCTGTAATAGAGATACTCAGAAGTTAGAAGTTCAGGAATATGGAGTGTCTACCCAGGGAAGCCATAGCAAGCAGAGCCAGCTTGAGTGGAAGCCCTTGTAGTCTGCAGCAAAGTTGTAGTGGCAGTGCTGCGTAATACNAAAAAATGACAAAATCATGGAATTTGCAGGGAAATGGATGGCATTAGAGCAGATTATGCTAAGTGAAGCTAGCGATTCCCTAAAAAACAAATGCCAAATGTCTTCTTTGATATAATAAGAACAACTAAGAACAGAGCAGGGAGGAATAGCAGGAGGAAAAGAGTAATATTAAACAGAGACATGAGGTTGGAGGGAAAGGGAGAGAAAAGGGAAATTGCATGGAAATGGAAGGAGACCCTCATTGTTATACAAAATTACATATAAGACGTTGTGAGGGGAAAGGGAAAAAAAAAACAAGGGAGAGAATTAAATTACAGCAGATGGGATAGAGAGAGAAGATGGGAGGGGAGGGGAGGGGGGATAGTAGAGGATAGGAAAGGTAGCAGAATACAACAGTTACTAATATGGCACTATGTAAAAATGTGGATGTGTAACCGATGTGATGTGATTCCACAATCTATATTTGGGGTAAAAATAGGAGTTCATAACCCACTTGGATCTAATGTATGAAATATGATATATCAAGAGCTTTGTAATGTTTTGAACAACCAATAAAAAAAAAAGTTGTAGTGGCAGTGGCTCAGCAAGCCCTTTGGAGCTGACATCACAACACCATGTGCCCCAGATGCTTGACATATAGCTGCAGGATTTGATTTTTTTCCCTGTCAGGTATTGGCCATGCTTTTTCCCTATCCCTTCTTTCTATTTCTGAATTCTTCCTTTTTGGAATAGGGATTACTCCATGCAATTATAACTTAAAGGTATGTAACTTGAATTTTGATTTTTGCATGATTTTACAGATAAGAGCTTATCTTGAGTCTCAGAGAAAACTTCAGACTTGGGCTTTTGAACAATTCTGTAACTGCTGAGACATAGGAAACTCTTAGAAGTGGGCTAAATGAATGTTGTATTGTGAGATGGGGATGAGCCTTTGGAGGTCAGGGGTAGAGCATTATCATTTGAATCATAAATGTCCCCCAAAGGCTCATGTCTTGCAGGCTTGGTTCACAGCTGATGGTACTACTGGGGAGGGGTGAAATCTTTAGGAGATGGGGCCTAGTGAAAGGAATTTAGGTCACTGAGAGTGGGCATAGTCAGACCCTGGCCATTTGCTTCTCAACTACCAAAAGGTGAATAGCTTTTCTCTACCTTGAACTTCCTGCTATCATGTACTGCCTCATCACAGGCCAAAGGCCAACAGACCTAAGCAACCCTGACAAAAGCCCCTGAAACCATGAACCAAAATTAATATTAGCTACTCAAAAGTTGGTTTTCTCAGTGACAGCAAGCTGACTGACACACAAATTTGGCTAGTCTCAGTCACTGTCCATTCATATTTATTCAAAGCCACCCCTGTCAACATTCATCTCAACCTCTACCACTAGGAAAAACTATAGAAAGGATTAGTTGAGGATTAGTACTTGGCCCCAGAGGGAGACTGGATAACTAGTGAAAAACTAAAGATTCGGGCTTCATAGTCAAACAGAAAGAGGTTTTAAATCTCAACTCAAGTTACTTCACAGCATTCTTAGTTAAACCTATTCACGTCTCTAAACCTCTGTTTCCTCATCTATGAAATTACAACCCTGTTGAAATCAGTCCCACCATTGTTGCCTATTGAAACCAAAGATAGAACATGGCAGAAGCCACAGAAACGCAGAGCTCCAACCTTGGCTTTCTTGCAGTCAATACAGACACGGAGACGTTGACACTCTGACAAGTAGGTAGCCCAGGTTTCTGTTCCTACTAACTCTTGTCCATTTATTTTGGAAGTAAATATCTATAACTCAAAAAAGCCCCTGTAATGGCTCGTTGATCAGTCCAATAATGTGATGCGATTTTTTCCACCACATATCTGGTGAAGATAGTGTTTGTAAGAGAAATGTGGGATTGGCCACTGCCCTTGTCATATTCATTTGCCAGCACGGAGGAACATGAAACCTTAAATCTTAGTATTTAAGATTACAAGAGTAAATGCGATTTAAGAAACTGATGGGTCCCTATCTTTCCATCAATAAATCTATTTCTGTGACATACCAATAATGAAGAAACCAGTCATTTCTGCAATTATAATGATCAACTCACAATGACAATAATCACACAGAGTATATGTAACCCCAGGCACTTAGATGAATTTGTGTCAAATCTGGGTTGGTGAATAGGATGTTTCAAGGGTTAGTAAAGCTCTTCTGGATAACCACACACATCTTTATAAATATTGAGTAGATTTGATTTTGCCGTGTCTTCTGGAGTAGAGGAAGAACCTCTGAAGATCTGCAGTGCTGAACAAATCACGCTGTTGACAATAAGCAATGATGTTTGGCTGAGGCAGCCAGCACAGGGCCAGGAAGAAAGAATCAGAACATAGAAATGTGGCTACCCACTGACAGAGCAGGCCTGCTGTCCTGGGTTTCCACTGGGAAAACATGGCACCTGGCATCCCAGCTAGTCTCTCTATTGCTAAAGCAAACCATGAGTACTGCTCAAGTGGAAGCAGACTTTGAAGGTGAGTATACAGGAGTGGGAAAGGACAGCACATGGCCTGCCTCACCTTCCCTGCCTTACTGTTTTTTCCCAAATTCTTAACACTTATGAAAATATTAAAAATATTTTTGGAAACATCTAGGTGAAGTGTACTTTCCATGATTATCCTATACTTAATTTTTGAATAGTATAGCCTTCATTTATTTAATTTTTTTAATTGTCTTTCTTGCTAGAATGCAATCTCCACAGGAAGTCTTTGTTTTGATCACTGATGTACTGATGTTCACCAAAGAATCAGTATCAGTGACATCTATACAATAGATGCTCAAGAAATATTTGAATAATTTTAATTTTTTAAAGTAGGGCAAGGAGGACAGATATCAATTTCATTGGCAATATGAGCCTATCAGTCACTATTCAGGGACTTTTTGGTGATTAAGAAAAAGTGAAATATATTTGGTATTTAGAGGAGGGTGTGTACAAGGAGCTTTCGAAATGCTGAATCTATTACACTAATATCCTTTCAGTGATTCCCTTCTGCTAAGCATCTCTAAGGAGGATCACACAATCCTCCATAATAGGACATTAAATCGCATCCTCACCTCTTCAACAGGCTGTCTTGTGTTGGGGCATTGAATGGTAAACTAAACAGGAAAGAGTCCAAGTTGAAATTCCCCTCTCTCCCAGAGCATTCTGATGTGAACAAAGCCTTGGTCTCCTCTGTCATGAAAGCCTGTTCTTTGGACCCAGCAGTCGGGTACCTGCTTTCACCAACAAGGCAAGGAGAGTCTTTGATTTGCACCCTCACTAACTGCTTTGGCAGGAGAGTTTTTGTTTGAACTACATTTTAGAAAGGAAAAAAAGAATGATAAAGAAAAAAAAATCACAACTTCCTCCTTTTAACCCATTTCCTTCATTTTTTTTTTCCTTTGGACAAATAAAAATTAAAAAGAGAAAAGAAGATCAATAAAATGCTGTAAGCACAAAATTATTGATCCTCCTCCAACACTTCACTTGCCTTCAAAAGAAATTTATGATGGAGAGTTAAAAAAATAAAATAATAAAATATAATAAGAAGAAAATTTCCTAAATAGTTGAAGCAAATTAAGTCCTATCTTTTTTTTTTTTTTTTTTTTTTT
>NW_026000243.1:4505263-4514697 GCF_001458135.2 Marmota marmota marmota | reverse complement strand
CTCAGCACCACATAAAAATATATAAATAAATAAAGGTATTGTGTCCATCTACAACTAAAAAATATTTTTTTAAAAAAAGAGTTTCTACTGAAAATTTTTGTTCCTTGCCTGTAACTGAGTTTTTTTTTTTTTTTTTTTTTTCATAGAAAATCCTCAATATCCTGGGTGGAGAAACTCAAAACGTGCATGTTTTCTGATTTTTTTTTCTGTCCTGAGTTTGTTTTAGCTTTCAATTATTTAGAAGTACACAGGAGTTTGGGGTCCCTGAAATTGCACCTCTTTTTATTTTAACAAAAACAATTAGCTCTGGCTCAGCACAAAACAAATGATGCTGTATACACCGTGAAGTTTTAAGCCAAATTATTTTCTGGTAGAGATGACCTTCAGAAGCCACTTTGCATATTTGTCCTTTTTTCTTTTGCCTCCCTGTCTTAGATAATTGAGACAGTTTGCAACACAATAATATAAAGTCAGCATAAGTCACAACAATTATGGAGTGGCAATGTGGTGGCAGTTCTGAAAGAAATGAATATAAAACTTTCTTTTCACACATGAGTCCCATTTGTCCCAAATATTTGAACTAGGTACCATGACCAGTGGATGTGGTGGAAGAACTTTTCAGCCACTTCCTTTGGGGTACATAGATGACTTTTAGTCTTCAGTGGTCAGAAAGGCTCCGATTGTGACTACCCCATGTATATGCCATACTCATTTCAAGAAAATTTCTCTGAAATTTGTAGTCTCTACTACTTGGCATTTTTTTTTTGGGGGGGGGAGGGTTGTTTTGTTGTTGTTTTGTGGTGGTTTTGCATGGTTGTCATAAAAATGGTTGCTTTTCTCAGTGCTATTCTGTGTACTTCGATGTGGCTGCTTTCTACAACTATCCTATTTTCTAAAATGCATTGCCCTACGTACTGGCAAGACCAGGGGTAGACTACTCTTCTCACTTACATGAAGAAGCTAAAAAAGTTGATGTCCTACAATTAGCGATGATAACAGTGATTACCAGAGGCAGGGAAAGGTCGGAGGGGAGTGGAGAGAGGATGGTTAATGGGTAAGAAGGTGCAATTGAATAGGAGCAATAACTTTTAACATTCTATAGCACAGTGGGATAATTATGGTTGACAACAATTAATTGTACTGTGAAAATAGCTAGCAGAGAAGATTTTGAAAGTGGCAACACAAAGAAATGATAAATGAGATGATCAATATGACAATTACTCTAATCTGATCATTGTACATTGTGTACACATACTGAAATATTATACTGTACACCATGAATATGAACAATTATTATGCCAATTATTTTTCTTTAAAATACAAACAAAAGAAACTTGGGTTGTTGGCTAAGAAGCAGGAACTGCCCAGAGCGACCCTGAAGTTTCCACTGCAGATTTCATGGAGAAGTGTGCTGCATCATGCCTCTTTATTTGTTTACTATATGAATCAAAAGTTCAGAGAGATGTGTGGGTTTTGTCCAAAAGTGGCACTTTTGGGAAAAGGAGGAAACTAAAACTCGAACCTCTCAAGTCTCCATCCTACTCTGTCTCGCTTACAACATGCCACCTTGGTTTTTCCCACACAGGACTCAGAGGCGCCAGTGCACACACACATCCACATTGCTGGGGATGCATCTTGCCTTCCACAGACCTGGGAATATTGCCCTTTGGTTGTGACAGCAGAGACTGTTGGCAGATGGCGAATCAGCCTCAGGCTCAAAGTCAGCCTTTGCTTAAAAAGAGCTCCCCTGGTACCCCTCCATCGTGCTCTCTGGGGGATGCCTGTCAGGCTGGTCCCATCTGCTCCCACTGTTTTCTAGGAACTGTGTATCTGGGTTTCACATAGGCCTGCCATGTGCCTGGGAGCATTTTTCCCGACTACATTGCTTATGCTCATTTCCTTCCTTGGCTCTGTCTAGAGCAAATGTTTCAGTATCTCCTTCAATTAAACATTGAATAAGAAGAAAAGGACCTCATTTTCCCACCACCCATTCCACCAACCTATTTTCCAGCTGCACCCGTTTTCTACTTCCTTTTTGTTATAATGACTGCATTCTCCCTGCTGCCACCAAAAGCCAAAACCACACTTACATATTGCACCCTATTTCCTTGAGGTTTCTCTAGGACTTTGCTTTTGCAGCCATACCCTCCTTCAAGCATCAGGTTCACCCTTCCTGCTGCGCTAGTGATCCCTCCCAGTAGTACCCTATTTCATGTGGTGATACAGTTCACCTGAAGGAGCACACACACCTTGAGGTACCACCAGGAAACTTTACTCCCCTAAAAGCTGAACTCCCAGAAGAGTGGCCCATGCTTACTTTCTTTGCTCCCTCACCCTCAGTGTCTGAACTGATTCTTCTTTATTCCCTTCCATTCTGTCAATACCACTCTGACCCTTCTCAGGGTCGCCAATTGCCTCTAGTTCACAAAGCCCAATAGCCCATTTTTTTTTATTTATTTATTTATTTATTTATTTATTATTGGTTGTTCAAAACATTACACAGCTCATGACATATCATCTTCCATACATTTGATTCAAGTGGGTTATGAACTCCCATTTTTTACCCCAAATACAAGTTGCAGAATCACATCGGTTACACATCCACATTTTTACATAATACAACAGTCACTAATATGGTATTATGTAAAAATGTGGATGTGTAACCAATAGCCCATTTTCAGATCTCCTCTTCTCTGTTCTCAAGAGTGCTGGCCACAGCAGATCTTCCTTCTTAGAACGTTTTCTTCATCTGGTTTCTGAGCCTCCCCATCTAGGTGTTGTCTTACCTCACCTGTCACTCTTTCTTTGCCCTCTTTCTGGTTCCTCCCTTTCTAATTGACCTCTAAAGATATTGATGTTTCTCAAGTTCATTCTTTAATCCCCTTTCCTCCTCTAAGTTCTTTCTCTCTGAGTGATCTCATCGCGGTTCATACCTTTATGTTATTCCCAGATGAGTGTCTCTATCACCAACTTCTCCCTAGAGCTCGAGCAGATTATGCTAAGTGAAGCTAGCCAATCCCTAAAAAACAAATGCCAAATGTCTTCTTTGATATAATGAAAGCAACTAAGAACAGAGCAGGAAGGAAGAGCAGGAGGAAAAGATTAACATTAAACAGAGACATGAGGTGGGAGGGAAAGGGAGAGAAAAGGGAAATTGCATGGAAATGGAAGGAGACCCTCATTGTTATACAAAATTACATATAAGAGGTTGTGAGGGGAATGGGGAAAAAACAAGGAGAGAAATGAATTACAGTAGATGGGGTGGAGAGAGAAGATGGGAGGGGAGGGGAGGGGGGATACTAGAGGATAGGAAAGGTAGCAGAATACAACAGTTACTAATAGGGCATTATGTAAAAATGTGGATGTGTAACCGATGTGATTCTGCAATCTGTATTTGGGGTAAAAATGGGAGTTCATAACCCACTTGAATCTAATGTATGAAATTTGATATGTCAAGAGCTTTGTAATGTTTTGAACAACCAATAAAAAAAAAGAAATAAATAAAGGAGTGAAAGGATGACCAGTAAAGCAGAGGAAAGAGAATGGGGGGAGGGAGGAGTGGAGGTAGGAGGGGAGAAAAGAAGAGTGGAATGGGCATTGAAATTAAATTCCTTTCATGTATGATTTTGCAAAATGAACCAGCTACTATGTATAATTATAACATTCTAATTTTAAAAATAAAAATCACCAATCTGTACACTACAAAAAACATAAAATGATTCTCTATAACAAAAAAAATAGATAACCACCCTCTCATCTGAAACTGAATTGTTCAAAAGCAAATCCTCTTAACTATAACCCACTTCTAGATTTCCTCTATTTCAATGTATGTTTCTATCCTTCATCTAGTCGCTCACACCAATATATACATATTGTTTCTGTTTTGGCACCGAGAACTGAGCCCAGGGACACTTAGCCACTGAGCGACATCCTCAATCATTTTTAATTATTTTTATTTTCTTAATTTTGTCAAAAGTTCTCACTAAGTTGCTTAGAGTCTTGCTAAGTTACTGAGGGTGGTTTTGAACTTGCCATCCTCCTGCCTGGGCCTTCTGAGCTGCTGGGATTACAAGCATGTGATATATATAGATACAGATATAGATATATAAATACATAAATTTCTCTTTCCCTTATGTTCCATATCTCAACCCTTAAGTATGTCTTATTGGGTGAAACTTCAAGAAACCCCCAATACAACTAGAACCCTTTTCTCCTTCTCCAGTGCCCTATTTTGAGCTACTATTGCCTCCCATCTGTGTTACCATAAGGGTTTTCTAGCTGCTTCTACTTTTCTCTTACTGTAGTTTGTTCTCCACATAGCAAATAGAGCACTGTTCCTATACTCTAAAATAGCAAAAAATACTTCATAGCTTTCTCCCACATTTAGACTATAAACCAAACTCCTGAAATTATGGCTTATGAATCCCTATGCAATCTCCTTTGCATTTGCTAGTTCCTCTGCATGAAGCAAACACTTTCCCAAATGTTCAAACCACAGGACTTGCACTCGCACTACATTCAGAACTTTCCTCCAATTTTATTATTCAGAGAGGACTCTCACAGACCTCTATTTACAAGGTTCTCATGTATCCCTTTATCCTGTATTTTTATTTAAATGTATGCAGCCTAAAATTATAATGTGTATTTGTCAATTGTTTGTTTTAATGGAAAATATTTATTTAGGGAAGAGATTCATCTTCTTTTATCACTGCCTCCTCAGAGTTCAGAATGGTACTCAGGACATAGCAAGTACACGGCAGCAGATTGTTGGGGGAAAATCTTATAAATAAATAAATTTAAACACAACACACTTTCTTAGAGTGATGTGATAGATTATTCACAGTGAAGTGCATGGGTTGAGGATACTGTCAATCAGGTTGATGTTAAAGAGAAAGCTGACCATTGCCATAACCCATAGAATAGCTTACTTAATGAATGAGCTCTTGAATGAGCTAGAAAAGTAGGTTTAAAAATGCCATATGCTTAATAAATACCATCTTTGTGTATTGATGTATGTTAATTTTCCCCAAAATGCAATATATATGATACTAGTTTTGTTTGATCTCTTAGTGTTCAGTCCAGAGTTTTCAGCCTGGTAGACTAAGACCATTGACAAATGATTATAACTTTCTTGTCTGTAGCTAACTTACATCTGTCATTATTCCACTACTGAATGGCCCAGTTTTCACATGAAGGCACATTGCTTGAACTATGCCCTAAGTACAGTATATCCTCTTACCTTTTGACAACCTGATAACAGATCTCCTTCCCATTCTTTATTCTAATATTGCATCCACCAAAAAGACTGGTCATCTTCCATAGTCTTTTGTAGCTACTTCCATCCACTTCTTGTAACTCACTTAATATCTTCAACTTTATTAACATGTACTAATAACATTTTCTTTTCAATATTATATGATTTTGAAAGTAGGATCCATCTTTATTATACCTTATTTGAAACAGCATATTTGCATGCCCTTAAATTAGCCACTGGTCTGGAAAATAATGAATGCTCAGCAAATCATTTTTAAATGAATAAATAAATCAATAACTAGATCAAGAGCTACTAAAGAAAGTAAAACAAGGTTATGGTCTATATGTAAGGGATGGGGCCAAGGAACAAAGACTGATCTAGCATCGGGGTCTTGGTTGCCTCTTTGAAAGTTTGTGGATATAACACTCACAGCCAACTAGCTAAGTATTCAGACTTTTCAACTGTGAACTGCCATTCTCAGGAGTATTTGCTATTGTGTTTGCATATGTTAGAGTAGTGGTGACAAAACCAAGGAGGGACTTTGTCTACATTTTTTCCCTCATTATTGGTCTCAAAAAGAAATCTAAACCCTGTTTAGTGATGGAACTTGAGCTTCTGAAGAGGAAACTTGGTCATGACAATATGAGTTATGCTGAGGTATAGAGAAGTCTGTTTGCACAGACAGAAATATTTCCTCTGTGTATGGTCCTTGTACGGTAAGCTCTTCTCTCTAGCAGGAGAGAGCTGATCCACCTCACCCATGACTAGTACCTCTGTCTGGAGTTAAGGTCATCACAGGTTATTCAGATTGTCAGTCATGCATATCACAGACAGGAGAGAAGATGTGGAGTCCTAGGACTGACTTTTGTACCAATCCATACAGATTTTCTGTTTGTTACTATTGTAACAGTTATATTACTCTTGGTATTCTATATGCAAGTCTCTGAAATCCCAACAGAGTCACAGGTTGATGCATTTTAAAGGAACACAAGGCTTGTGTCTGCTCCCCAGCCTTCAGGCAGAACTACGCACAACTCAGAAACATTAAAGAAGAGTTGGCCATGTTAGAAACAGTCATGACCCCCCCTGTGTTGCAAATAATACTTCTTAAGATGCCTTCTAAGTTTATTTTATTCTCTAAATTCATGACTTTTTAACATAGGAGGAAAAATGTAGAAAGTCAAAGGAGTAGATGGAACATTTTCTTAGCTACTTTTAGAATCTCCTCACACACCTTGATGTGGCTTATAATGTTATAGTTCTCACTACCACTGCCATACATGATTCTTTGAAAACAGGGACTAAGGGAAGCCATCGAGCTCTTACTTTTACTTGGAAATTGAAGGTGAAAACCCTGAACTTAAAATGGAGGCACCAATTTCTAAGTTGAAATGACCCCTAACAGAAAGCAGCTAACTAGTCCCTCTGGAAATTCTTGTCCTTGAAAAGTGAAGCTCAGGGCTGGTCTGAGCTCCTGAGCAATAGATGAAGGGAGTAATCCTGCCCCATCCCTAAGGAACTTCATCATTTTGATCATCACAGCATTTAGAATAAAGGTAGGGGAAAAAAGCATCACAATTGAACAACGGGCAGCAAAATCCCTACATTTCTTAAGGATTAATGGTAAAGCTTTAACAAAGTGTTTCTGATTCCTATTAATCTTAGAATGTAGGTATGCTTTCCCACATGGCAATCCTATACATTTTCTGGCTAAGCTATATTTCATTTGTTCATGGGCCTATATTTTTGTGTTGGCGAAATAGACTTACAAGCAACCCCATCTTACCTTGGACAAATCAACTACCGGTCCTTCTTCCATGGACAAGAAATAGAAAATGTTCCAGAGTCACCTAAGTTTTTAACCATGACCATGAATGGACAAGGGACATACTTCCTAAATCACTTATTTTAAAAATATGTCTATTGTTCAGTTTGAGGATCTGCAGGGATATTCCTCCTCTCTGTAGGATTTTCACAATGGGCTCTGCTTAGGCAGCAGTGAAGGTTGTCATTATTTAATAGGTTTTAAATATAAGGCTAACCCCAGAGTGCCTACAGAATGCCTCCTAGACTCTTTGCCTATATTTGTGGCAGGTGCTGTCACTTTGTTGTGTAGCCTCCAGGGCTTTGGTATCTGCACAGCAGAGCACAAATGACAGAGAGGAAGACATGCACAAGTCAAGCTGATCTGTAAAAACATAGTACATTCTCTTAAATATGCTTAATATTTTTGGTGCATGCATGCATCTTTTGGATTTAATGTAGTGGGTTCTCTTTGATTCACCTCTCTCAAAAGTCATTATGAGACTGGTGACATTTTTAAAATCCATTGTGTCTTGAAATTTAGGAAATGTGGCATTGCCCTCTTTTTAAAGATCAAAATTGTAATATTAGATATAACAAAGTAAGTATATTATAAACCAGACTATTAAAAAGCTTTAGTGCAAATTGGTTTGCTAAATGAAAACATTAAAATGAATCTTAATATATAAGTTTTGGAGTTCTCTCCAAATGTCTTGGGAATTCACCTTCCCTCTCTTCCTCCAGTTCAGAGTTAGAAAGCTTCAAAGAGTTCCATTTGTTTGGGTGCTATCCTAATTTTCAGAATAGCTATTGCATGGCAGGTTTATTTCTGGCTAGTTCTTGCATTTCAGGTGTGGAATCTTTCCATTAGCTTGTTTATTTGACCTTAACCAGGATCATATCTGCTCCAATGTCCTGGGCATTTGTGCTCACCAGTCCACCTGAGGCTTCCTTTTGTCCTCTGATGAAAAAAATAGCTCTGTATCCTGGTTCTTTTCATGGTTTAACCCAAAATTGGCGTCTCTTATGTCCTCAGTACAAGAATACCTTTCTTATTCTGCCTTAAGGAAAATTTATGAAGCATTAGTTATCTTCAGGGTCTGCCAGTTTCTTATTTCTTCCTTTTTTTTTTTTTTTTTTCTGCAACTGACCTAACTCCTTTTTTAGGGACAGAAACTATTCCTGTAAGGGGATATTAGCTCCTATGAACAGGACAAACTCCAGTATGAATCACACATACATTCAACAACAAGTTTGATTCCTTTTCTTGGGTATTTGAATTTTAAGCTTTTGAACTTTGGTTATTTGAATTTTAAGCTTTTGAACTTTGGTTATAGAAATAGAAAATAGAATTAAAAACTATTTCCTTCATAATGAAACTCTATGCATCAGCAAGCCATGAAAAATTGGAGGGAATTGATTTTAAAATCATAAACCAATATTTTGTATATGTAACTATGGTCTAGACATAAATTTAAAAAACCTATTTTGTGCAGTGAGTGAGAATGAGTGGAAAAGAAATGAAAAATATGACTTGTTCTCATTCCTCTGCAGGAATCCCCAGACCAACCGAGGTAAACTTGGTGTAATCACAAAGAACTAATTGTTTTGGGGAGCTATAAAGATAAAGTAATGAAAAATGAGTTAGGTGCTGCTTCCTCTTGCAGATCTGGGAGCTGAGTCTGCCCACTATCTCACTCACCCTATGATAGGTGAGAAGTCAGCCTTCCGATATTCCTTCCTCTTGACCAATACTCCTCAAAGACATGATCATCATCAGCATTGGTATGATCAGGGGCCCTTACATCAGGCATATTCCCTGAGAGGAGCTCAGAAATCTGACTTTTAATAAGATACTTGGGTGATTATTCTACAGGCTAAATTTTTAAAAAACTTAACTTTATGTCAGTATATAAATTTCTTCCCTGCATTTTTTTCTTGCCTATCTCTTTCTATTTTTCAGTTGATCATAAGTTATTCTCATGCTTACTTGGCCACAAAATTTATAGGTAATCATGCAAAAGCCTTTCTAATTTTGTCTGCTCCTTGCCCCATTCCTTCATTTATCCAGTCTATGGGGGGGCACATACACTGTCACTTTCAGCACAAAGTAGTTAGCCTTGGATGTCAATGACACAGATTCCAGATATGATAGGCATGATAATGGGAAAACTGAACTGTGTTCCTCAATAACATCCCAGTTAAACAGAAGTGCATCAAAGAAATTCAGAGGTTATTTGTTTAAGCCTGCAGTTGCATGAGAGGTAACCACAAACAACTTCAGATGTTGAGTTGTTTTATTTTTTTTTATCTAGGGCTATATAATATATATATATATATATATATATATATATATATATATATATATATATATATA
>NW_026000243.1:4491752-4504678 GCF_001458135.2 Marmota marmota marmota | reverse complement strand
AGGAGAGAAGGAGGAAGAGGAGGAGGAGGAGGAGGAGGAGGAGGAAGGAAGGATATGGTCTTTTGTAAAAATAAATTATTGAAGATGTTATTAATAAAAATGAGATAATATTGAAGTAAAATGGCCCTGAATTAAATGTGTCCTGTGTCTTTAAATAAGCTTATATGAGCAGAAGGACACAGAGAGAGAATCCTTTGTGATAACAATTGCAGAGATAGGAGTTATGGAGATGCAGACCAAGAAATGTTAAAGACAACAGAACCTAGGAAGAGGCAATGAAGGATATTCATGCAGAAATCAGAGGAAGCACAATACTGTGCAAACCTTTATTTCAGATTTTTAGCATCCAGAACTGTGAAACAATAAATTTGTGTCTTAAATCAAAAAAAAAAAAAAAAAAGAGTAAACTAACAGAAAACCACACACAACAGGGAATAACAGATCTGAGTAGGAACACCCTGAAGACTCAGTCAGATGGCATATCCTCAGTTTTCTCAGCTTTGAGTGTTCATTCAAATATCAGTGATTATCAATCCTGCAGCTGGTCTGAAATGTTAAATGCACCTTTTAGGTTATGAGCAGAATAAAAATCCCAGGAATAAATCAAAATTTGAAACTAGAATTAGGAACATAATTAGAATCAGATTGGCAACAAGGCAAAAGTAATTTGGTCGATAAATAAAGAATTTATTGAATGGGCAGTACTTAGTGTTCATATGCTTTTTATAAAACATGAAGGAGAATCTGATATATCAGTTGTATAAAAGGCTTAATTTCTAAATATATTTAAGTGCTTGAGGGACTATTAGTTCATATGATTTTTATTTAAAAGCAGCATTTGAATAGTATGATATTAATTAAAATTTAAAAAGTCTATTAGACAAATTCAAATAGGTAATATTCATTTTCTTAAAAAAAGTTTCATAGTTTAAACACCCTGTTTATCTTTTTTTCTTTTCCCTGTCATTGACTGAATTTATCATTGTATTTTACTATACTTCTTTAATTAAATTGGACCTTAGTTTCATATTCAAATTTTATAGCTAAATGTTCAGTAATTATTTATACTTAAAATTGCATGCCAAATAACTATTTATAATTCTGAGGAGGTATATATTTCAGAAAGTTCCTTAGAAAATGTGTCCATGTTTCTTTATTATCTTGGGACATCTAGTTGAGTTTGGCTGGGTACACAATTTCCAGGTTATCAGACACTTTATTTTAAAATCTTTAGAGATCGATGTGTACTTTATGGATTCTTAGTGATATGAGAAGCCTGAGGTTAGTATGCTTTGTTTTATTTTGTTTTGTCTTTGTTATCTTGTTAATAATACCACCATAAGCTTCTGAATTTTTCAATTAAAGTTGAAAAAGAAAAACCAAGAGATATTTGGTAGGGGCTTTGTTTATTAACCTTGGACAAACTGGAATGTTCCTTCTTAATTTTAGCTGGAGATTTCTTTTCTTCAGTTTTAGAATTCTTTTTGTGTCTTGATTATTGCCTCTTGATTTTTTTTTACTTTCTTTTTACATAAATGGTTCTAATCTTCAGATTGCATTGCCTCTACCTCTCCCTATATTTATAATCTCCTACTATTGTTTCCATCTCTTTGTCTTTTTACTCAGTGTTTTTGGAGGGAATTGCCCTTTTGTTTTTTGCATATCTGATCTGATTGGCCTAAGTGTATTCCTAGCATTCTTTTGATTTCTTTTGGTCTTCTATTATGTCAGTCAATTTCTTTGAAACTGATTTCATCTTAGAGTATGCTCTTACTATATTTCCCTTTCATGTTCTGTAAAGGTCAAAATATGGTTTTCTATGGACTTCAAGTAGGAATCTTATCTTTTTTTCATTGGTATTATTTCTTTTGGAAACCATTTGTCTAAAATTTATTCTTCTAAGAATCCTGGGTCATGCACTCTTTCCTCTCATGTTAGAATGTTTTCCTAAGTCCTAGACTCTTATTGCTTTTTCTCTTTGTTCATTACAGAAAGGTAAAATTCTAATCAAGCTCTGCATTTTCCACAATAGTGGGGGTTGTGGGTTGAGGACAGTTACTGTCCATAGCATCTTCCAAGATCCTCTTAGATACTAGTTCCAAACTGCTATCAGCTCTAGATGAGAAAGACATACAAAATCCACCAAGAAATGTTGTTGCAATCTATGTGG
Organism: Marmota marmota marmota; assembly: GCF_001458135.2. Lineage (NCBI taxonomy): Eukaryota > Metazoa > Chordata > Mammalia > Rodentia > Sciuridae > Marmota > Marmota marmota. The sequence continues at coordinate 4,502,508 of NW_026000243.1, read as the reverse complement.
AGTTGAATCTACCCTTGCTTCTGTTACTAATGTTATCTCTTCTAAGTAATAAAACCTAATGTTATTGTGAATTTTATATCTTGTTAAATGTAAAAAGTCACTGTTCTCAGAATGTGCATTCTTAGTGCTATTTCTCTCTGTTTTCTTGCTTTTAACTCTTTATCTCAAATGATAAAAGATTCCAATACAAAAATAACAATAATTTCTGTTATCCAGTTCCATTCTTAACTATATAGTATATTGAAAGTTCTGGTCTTTGAATATATGCAGAATTAGATCCATTGATGAAGGCACACATTGAGTCCTGCTTGCTTATAGTAGGCAGCTTATGGCTTTTGGAGTCTGGTGGTTTGTTTTCCAGGCTTGGCCTTGTAATCCTTGCACTCTGGACTTGGGAAGATAAAGTTACATGATTTCTCTACCTTCTTGGGTACTTTCTGACTGTGATAGAGCAAAATATACTTCAACTGACTTGTAGTACAAGAGTATATTCCTCAGTCAAACCCTATTAATAAGGCAGCTAATAAAATTTGCCCAAGCATTGCTATATAATCTGTCTTAACTTTATCTTACAATTCTGTTGTCATTAAAAATAATTTTGTTCATTTTCATGAAATGTCATAAAATTTTTCAAGGATGTGTATTAGGCATACTTATGCTAACCTGAAAACTATATGTATATTGTTAATATAAATTTTAAAAATAGATCATTGCTATTTCATACTATATACTGACTTTACAAAATTGAACACTTCTAGCAAAAACAAATCACCAAAACTTTCCTGTTAATAACATGTCAGTTAAAAGCCATTTCAATATATGAGCCTTCTGTGAAGGACTACACTAAATTCTGAGTCCATTTAAGATAATATTTTTTTCAGAGTATGACCTGGATATCCCGGGCAAGCTTTGAATATCATCTAGGAGGTGTTTTGTCCCTGTCTGTTCCAATTGTGTGAATTAATGTGTGTGTTATTGAAAGCAATGATATAATCCCTATTAATTCTGATGGCATGATTTTTGAAGTAACAAGGGAGAGCAGGTGGGATAAGTGTTCCATAGACTTACAAATTGGAAATCACTTATTTGAAGGGCATGAGGAATCTATGAATTGTGTATCAATGATGAGATTTTTAATGATGACATTTTTTAGATGCATAAAGTTAAGCAGTTTAGGCAGTGTGATAGAAATGAGAGTCTGAAACACTGAATGTTCAGCTGTTTCTTGTCTCTTTGCTTCCAATAACACAGAAATGAAGTATGTAGTTTCTCTCTTTCACTTTAGCTTTTGTTTTATAACCATCATTTATATTATGATAAGTACTCTAATCAACTCAGTTCAGGGTCCAAAGGGAATCCAGAGTGGTTAAATTCAATAATCACTGAATCAAGTTCATGAGGGAGATCAACTGTACAAGGGCTTCATAGGACAAAGGAAACAGCATTGTCAGAAACAAGGTGAAATAGAGCCCAGGGAGGTTGGAGTGGTTGGTATAGACAAGAGTAATAGACAAGGGTTAGCTGGTAAGGAACCTTATCCACCATGCAAATGAGATGTCAATAAATGAAGTGGCAAAAATCTATGAATGACCTAAATATCCATCAATGAATGAGCACTAGAGAGAAAGGAAAGAGAAGAATATTCTTTCCTCCATTTCCACAATGTCAAATAATTTTCTGATTGGGGGAAATGTATGGTAAATATATATTCATAAACACACATATAAAAGCAAGAGAATAAAAAAAATAGTAAAGTGATTATAGATAAGGAAGGATGGAAATGGCTGGAAACCAGGAGGTAGAAGAGTTTGAGAAGCATTGGTATTTTAGGCCAAATGGTAGGTATCATAATGTAAATGCTCTTTAAATACAATATTCTGTACATTATATAATATTTTCTTGTACATATTGAAAAATTTTAAGAACAATAGAAATATCTCTATCTGAAAGTTAATTACTCCACCCAAATAATCTTTGCTCTTTCAAGGGAAAAATGACTTCTTATGAGTTCTAATTTTAATTATAATGAATATTTTAAATATTAAAACTTTTTTGATGCACAGAAAGTTAATCTGAAGGTTTAAGAGACTGTTGGAAATCCTTTTTTTAAAGTTGAAATAAAGAAAGTAGAGTAAAAAATACTCAGGTGTCAAAGATAGCAAAGACTGGTTGGCTGAGAACTCTAAAGCTCTTGATTGTATTGTGGGTTCATAGCTTTGGCCACAGAGCAGACTTCACCTTTCCATTTAGTGGACAAAGCAAATGTAAATTTGTTCTCGATCACAATATACCCAGTATTAAATTTAGTAAGAGAAAATTGCACTAAGAGCTGAATTTGAGGCTTAACTCTGTGACACTCTCCTTTTTGTATGGAATTGATCAGCTCAAACCGAGAGCTCATAACTGGGAAAATGACACAGTCTGCTGTTGCCTTGTTTTAAATTTTAATGGTGCCAGGGCCCACTCTGACACTAATTTTATAGTCAATGTTCCTTCTGATTGTCTAGTGGGAACCAGCATTCTTCTATTGCTTCCCTGTGAGCAAGGCAGCTGTAAGACGGAGTCCATTTAGTACTTCTCATTTCAGTTTTCCAGCAGGCCTTGTGCATATGAAATAGACTATCCTCAGAATGAAAATTTTGAAAAAAAAATAAAGAAAAGGATTTTGATGAAAATGTGGAACTTGGTCTTGATTTATCAGCTTTGGCAGATGCCTTTTTTGATATTGGTGGCATATCTCCCTCCCCTTCCTCTCCTCCTTGTCATGTTTTTAATATTACTATGCAAATAGGATAATGTGGATAGTCTTTTCCATTTCTTTAATCACTATATTTATCTTTCTCTTTTTGTTAAATGGTGTTTAAAAAATATATTTTCAATAGCAAAGTGAGTATGATATGTTGAATCTTAAATTGATTCTTGGACTGAAATCAAGTTCATAATATGTGGTTATAAGAGTACTTAATTGCACTCACTGTAACATGGCTTGTATCATTGGCATGAAACTACCACTATCCAGCTTCTTCAATAATTTTCCCCTTAAAAATCTGTCATCAGATGGAAGCTGGCATATGCTAGATCCCTGGCAGCTACAGAGAACAAAGATGGCCATCTGAACTAGCATGGGCTAACTCCTCCCTTTGGCTCAGTTTGGAGTTATAGGGCAAAAACCACCAGTTTCCATCTCCTCTATGGAATGGAAAAGAGCTGGATCATGTATCCAGTGTCCTAAAATTTCTGAGTGCTGCTTGAGGGACTAGCTTTGGTATTGCCTAACCCAGAGCACTAACAGGACCTGGCATATGCTAGACCCCTGGAGGTTATAGGGAACAAACTTGATCATTTGAACTAATGCATGGGTACTCACTGCAGCATCTTGACTCACCACAAAACAAGCAAGGTGAGGGGAATCACCTCTCTGGAATGGGGAAGGAAAGGTTGGATAATATATTCCACATAGCAGTTTTTCCAGGGCTGGTCAAGGGACTGTCTTCACACTCACCTGAGTGCTGATGAACCAAGCATTCACTAGTCTCCTGGGGGCCTTTAAGAGCAAATATATTGGTTTAGACTAGCATGTAGTTTTGAGAGACTCACAGAATCTCTGGACAGCTGATGAGTAAGAGTCCACCCCTCACCCGACCCCACCCACATAAGGCCAATTCATGAAGACTGGGAGAGATTTTTTGGTTTGTTTTGTTGTTTTCCAAATTAATAGACACCAACACAAAAAGTCAAGGAAAATGAAAGAAGAGGGAAATCTGAGCCAAACAAAGGAACAAGATAAAACTCCAGAAATCAGCCCTTATGAGATATATTAATTACCTTCCAGAATATTCAAAATATCCATCATAAAAATGCTGAATGAGCTAGGAAAACAGTGAATGAACAAAGTGAGCATTTCAGCAGAGAGAAAATATTAATAACTATTTGGAAAACTTGCAACTGAAAAAAATATAATGCCTAAACTGAATAACTCAAAAGAGAAATCAAACAATAACCTGCATCAGACATAAGAAAGAATCAGCTCACTCAAAGGTAGACATTTGAAATTTTTCAGTTGTGGAGCAAAAAGAGAAAAAAATGAAAAAGAAAGAAGAAAGCTCAAGCAATTTATGAGACATCATAAGATAGATCAAAGTTTGCAGTATGGGAATTCCAGAAAGAAAAGGGAGCAAGTGATTAAGCATTTTTCTTACAGAAACAATGTTGAAAACTTCTTAAATCTGGAGAATAACATGGACATTTAGATTTAAGAACTCTCCCCAATACACACATATACACACACATTGCAAATAAGACAATTCCAGAGAAATCCATGCTGAGACAAGTTGTAATCAAATAGTAAAAAATCAATATAATCAAAGAGTGAAAACTCAGAGAGTTTTAAAAGAAGAAATAGAAAAGTGACTTGTTACATACAAAGAAATATTCATAAGACTATCTGTAAATTTTTTATCAGAAGACTTGTAGGTCAAATAAAAGTGGGATGATATATTCAAAGCACATAAAACAAAATCTTGACAATCCAGAATACAACACACCAAAAGAGTGTCCTTTAAAATAGGAGAGAAACATTCCATGAAAAACGATACTAAGGTCGTTTATCACCATAAAACCTATCCTAAAAGAAATTCTAGATGGACTTCTTCAAGTTGGAACAAAAGGATACTGAAAAACAACATTATAGCCTATATAAATATACATTTTTTGGTATGGTGAGACCCAACCAAAAAAGAAATCAAAGACACCATTCCCAGGCCAGAACGTACAAATGGAGACTCTAGACCTTCTTTAGTGTCAGGTGGAGACTTGCATGCTAGTTACACAGACTTGAATTTTAGCCTGTGTCAGTGCCAGCTTTGGAGTGGTCCACTCTTCACCACTCACTGTCCATACCCCCCACTTCAGGCAGTGCAACTTTCCTGAGACCAGTGCTCACAGATGGAATTTGCAGACATACCCTGACATGAAGCAGACACCTGTGCCCTGGTGGGAAGGATTCATGTTTTAGCCTGAATCATTGCCAACTGTGGTGTGGCTCTGGGTACACACCTGAGATTTTGCAGGCCCTTGTGGGTGAGATTCAAATAACCTGACTTGCATCCACCTTGGTGGCCAAGAGACTAGCTACAAGCCAACACTCTCAACCTCCTCGGCCATCTCAGTGTAGAGTAAAACTCCATTTATTGAGGATGAGATAGGGTAGCTAGCCCAGGACCTTGCATCAGAACACATTGCCAAGCTGGTGAAATTTGATACCAGACAGATCCTAATGATGCTCCTTCTCAGCCTAGAGCCCTGGGCTACTTGCAAAGAGCCCCAGTGCCAAGGGAAGGCATGGACCCATATTGTGTCTGAGATATCAGCCTTCTCTTTTCCAATCTCTATTTGATTGTGGCAATCTTGGGCTATAACTCCACTTCACAAACAAGTAGCCCATAGAAAGATAAGCCTTAGTCCTACCCTAATGTTGTTCTGGTCTTGGCAGACTGTCCACTCAGAGTATTCAGATTAAACAGTTAAGTTGCATCAGTGGACACAAATATGACATAGGAACTTGGAGTTGATCCCTTCACAATGGTTCTGCTCAGAGCCAGAGAGAATCCCACAATGGCTGACCATGGGTCAATGACTGTGTATGAAGCAACCGGGCTTAACCTCAACCCCAGGGAGAAACTTTGGGATATGGATTGCCCCTTTTAGGTTTTCCCCCATTGCAAGCTGAACAGCACACCACCTGCAGATTTGGGACAAAACTGAGTTGAATTACACTCTAATACTAAAACAGTGACAATACACAAAAAGGAGACTCGTGACAAACCTGGCGTCACGGTGCCAGTTATTGCTGAAATAGAAGTGATCATAGACTCAAGAAAATAAGCAGCTTGCTTAGAATTTCTGCAAATATAGGCACAAAAAGGCCAGATAATGAAGGCTAGAATAAATAGCTAATACTTTAATGTATAGACAATGTCATGCCAAGTATCAAGAGCTTTCAAAAAACCATAACATCACCTAATGGTAAAATAAGGTGCAAGAAACCAAAATGACAACAACGAGTACAGCTTAACTCTTAGATGGAGAATTTAGAATGTATACTTTAGGAAAATAAAAAATGAAATTAGAGAAAACAAAGAATTGAATCCATATTCTAACAAACAACAGAAAGATGAAAGCAATTTTTAGAAAAATCAAACAGCAATCCTTGAAATGAAAAAAAATGTAATGAAAGTCATCACTGTCAGGGTAAATCAAACAGGAAAAAAAGAATTAGTGAGCTCTAAGGCAGTTTATTTGAAAATATACAAAGGAAGGAGTAAAAGGAAAATAAATGAATAGGAAGGAAAAAAGCCTACAGGAAGTTTGAAACAACATTAAAATAACAAATATTTGGGTTATTGGGGCTTAAGTGGGGCTAAAGGATGCCAAAAGAGTAGAAAACTTACTCAAAGTGATAACAGAAAACTTCCAAACCTAGAGAAGTTAACTCACAATATATTATAATCTCTCAATGGTGTAAAAGAAGATTTTCAAGGCAATAAGATAAAAGAAACACTAATAAATAAGTGTATCTGAATTTTTCCAATATCAAACTTCTTAGGAAAACCTGTATAGCCCACAAGAGAGTCACATGAGATTTTTGCAGTATTGAAGGAAACATTTCTGTCAACCAGTAATACTCTACCCAGCAAAACTCCTTTAGAAATGAAAGAGAGCAAAAGACATTCTCAGACAAACAAAAGCTGAGAGAATATAGCTCCACAAGACATTTCTTACAAGGAATGCTAAAGGGAGCTTCTTTCAACTGAAACAAAGAGATGTTAATTTGTAAAGGAGCAAACATCAGAAGTTATAAAGCTCAATGTTAAGTGTACAAATTCAGAATAATATTATAAATATGGTACATGAAACATTCATATCTTTATTATGAAAACTAAAAGCCAAAACAATTTAAAATGACTACATGTTTTAGTCAGCTTTTTTACTGCTGTGACTGAAGGACCCAACCAGCACAATTGTACAGGTGGAAGAGTTTCTTTGGGGGCTCATCACTTCAGAGGTCTAAGTCCACAGACAGCAGACTCCATTCCTTGGGGCGGGAGGTATGTCTGAACATCATGGTGGAAGAGTATGGAAGAGGGAAGCATCTCACAAGATAATCAGAAAGCACAGAGAGACTTTACTCAGCAGATACAAAATATATACCCTATAACCACACCCCCAGTGAACAACTTTCTCCAGCCACACCCCACCTCCCTCCATTACCACACAATCCCATCAGCGATCTATACACTGATTAGGTTCATCGTCTCACATGTGAGCTTTTGGGGGCCACCACATCTAAACCATAAAAGTACACTAAGAGATTTGCCAAACAAAAAGATGTAAATTGTGATATTAAAAATTCAAAATATGAGGAGAATGGAGACAAGTGTAGAGGGTTTTTAAAAACAATTTTTAGTGGAGCTTTTTCTTTCTTGCTTCTTTATGATCATATTATGGTTCTATCTTTTAAAAATAGCTTACTACAATCAAAATAAGAGTTTTGTTTTTTTATGAGCTCCATGAGAACCACAGAACAAAAATCTGTAACAGAAAAATAAAAAATAATAAGCAAGGAATTAAAACACACTTCTATATTAAATCACTTAATCAAAATGGGAGATTATAAGGGAGTGAGAGAAAACCAAAAGAACTAAAATAAAATTAAAACATGTTATGAAATGGCTATTGTAGGACCTTGCTTATTGATAATTACCTTAAGGTAAATGTAAATAAATTAATTTCCCTAATTAAAAGAAAGAGAGTTACTAAATGGGTAAAAAATTAAAACCCAAATATATGATGCTTGCAAGAAACTCATTTTATCTGTAAGGACATACCTTGATTGAAAGTGGAAATGTGATAAAAAAGATATTCTATTAAAATGGGATTCAAGAAAAGAAGGGACACACATACTTAGATTAAAAAAATAAAATAAAAGTAGTACAAATAAACAAGAAGGTCATCATATAATAATAGAGTGGCCAATTTGATAAGAGGAAATAATGTTTTAAATATATATGTACCTAATATTGGAGCATTCAAATATATAAACCAAATACTAATAGATGTAAAGAGAGAGAGAGAGAGACTCTGTTAAACTAATAGTTGGGGACTTTAATACTTTACTTTCAACAATGGTAATTACAAATGGAAAGAAAATAAACAAGAAACATCAAAGTTAAATTATGAATTAGATCAAATAAATCAAACAAACATCAGTAGAACATTCCTTCCAAAAATTAGAGAAAACACATTATTCTCAACAACACATGGAAAATTCTCCAGGATAGACCATATGATAGATCACAGAACAAGTCTCAGTACATTTTTAAAAACTGAAATCACATCAAATATCTTTTCTGATCAAAGTAAGTGAAAAGTGTAAATCAATAATATATAAAAAATAAAAATAAGAAGAAAAACTTTAAAATAGTGCTAAGATGGAATTTATAGCAATCTATTGATCCCGCCATCGTAACTGCAGAAAGATCTCAAACAACATATTGCTGCATCTCCAGGAGCCAGAGAAACTAGAAAAACAAACAAAAAAATCCTAAATTAGGTAAGGAAAAAAATAAAGATTTGAACAGAAATAAATAAGATACAGACTAAAAAAAATACAAAAGATCAATGAAATAAAAAAACTGCTCCTTCAAAAAGAAAAAGTTGGCAAATCCTTAGCCAGACTAAGAAGAGAAAGAAGCTTCAAATAAATAAAACCAGAGATGAAAAGGGGGACATTACAAATTACACTACAGAAATAAAATTTTAAAAACTTAAGAGATTATTATAAAAACTATATGCAAATAAATTTGATAACCTAGGAAAAATGCACAAATTCCTGGACACATACACCTTACCAATACAGAATCATGAAGACATAAACATCTGGACCGGCCATCATTCCAGTGATGAGCTGGAATCAGTAATAAAAATTTTCCCATCAAAGAAAAGCCTGGAGCCAGAGGCCTTCACTGCTGAGTTCTACCAAGCATTTAAAGAAAAAATAATACCTATTCTTCTTAAATTATTCAAAAAAATTGAAGAGGAAGAAATTATTTCAAGCACATTCAATGAGGCCATCAATATTCTGATATCAAGTTAAAAATGTACACAACTCAAAAACAATACTATGCCAATACTTTCGATGAACATAGCAAAAACTGTCCACTAAATACTAGCAAACAAAACCCAACAGCACATTTAAAAGATTATTCTTCACCATCAGTCAATATGTATCCCAGGGATGCAAGGATGGGTCAACATATGCAAATTTCTATATGTGATGTGCAATATCAACAGACTGAAAGATAAAAATAATACATCCTCCCATACATGGCAAAAAAATATTTGATAAAAGTCAACATACATTTCATGAAAACAACAAAAACACTGAACAAATTGAGTACAGAAGGGTCATACCTAAATGTAGTAAAGGCCATATATAATAAGCCAACCGCTAACATTACACTGAATGGAGGTAACTGAAAGAGGACTCTAATTTCTGGAGCAAGAAAAGAATGCCAACTTCTTCAAACTGATGTACACTGGAAGTCCCAGTCAGAGAAAGAAATAAAGGATATCCAAACTGTAAACAAGGAAGTCAAATTGACACTGTTTGCAGATAACATAATTTTATGCACTTCATATATAGGGGGGAAATTCCAAGAACTCCTGTAGGAGTTCTGTGTTTGGGATTGGGTCTTTGATACTCTTTGTAATAGTGGCCTGCTTGGTGGCTATGAAAGTTTCTGTGAAAGGTACAGAATTCCTGGCTGCTGGGAAGTTTCTGTGCAATTGTGCTGAATGCCTGGCTACTGGGAAACTCTCATGTCAAAGACATGGGGTGCCTGGCCACTGTAGCATTGCTCTTCACAAGGGTTTCAACCTTGATCTTAGGCACATAGCTCCTGGGAATAGAAGAACTTGTTTGATAGATAACTACAATGTTTCATCAAGCTCCAGAGCTCCTGGAGCTGCCCACCTAATAGTAATTTCAGACAATGGACTTTCTTGAGCACTAGACAGAGCTCCTAACATTACATATTGTAACTGTGAAATTTAACTGCAGCATAAGCAACTTTACTGATGCTCTAAGCAATATCATGGTTATGGTACTAATGACCTAATGTAACCTATTGGTATAAATAAAGGTGGCCCTTTGGACAAAGAGCCACTCTGCCACCTTCCTTGCTCCTGCACTTTGTCTGTGTCTCCTTTTTATTATAATTCTTTACAGACTCCATAAAAAAATTAGAATAAATGAATAAATTCCGTAAAGTTGTAGGATACAAAATCAGTATAAAAAACTCAGTAGTTTTGCTATACACCAATAGTGAATTATCTAAATTAAAACTCAAGAAGGCAACTCTATTTATAATAGTTATAAAAAAAATACATACCTAAGAAGCAATTTAACCAAAGAGGTGATCTTTACACTGAAAACAATAATAATAGAATAATGAAAGAAATTTAAGAAGATTAAAAAAGAAATAAAGAAAATTTCTGTGCTTTTGCATTAGAAGAATCAATACTGTGAAAATGTCCATACTATCATACTATACAAAGCAATTTACAGATGCAAGGGAATATCTATCAAAATAGCAATGACATTCTGCACAGACCTAGAAAAAAGAATCCTAAAATGTGTATGAATCCACAAAACCCTAAGGGCAATGCAATGGCAAGCAAAAGGAAGAGAGAGAGG
>NW_026000243.1:4442612-4491727 GCF_001458135.2 Marmota marmota marmota | reverse complement strand
AGGGAGAGGGGGAGGGGTGGGGGAGGGAGGAAGGAAAGAAGGAAGAAAAGGAAAGAAGAGAAAGCAGGAGGTATTGCATTGCCTGATTCAAAAAAGAATACCAAAAGATATTCATCAAAACAGCATGGTATTAGAATAACACAAGAATGGAGAGAATGGAATGGACTAAAGGTTCTAAAAGCAAATCTACACTTACAGCCTTTTGATTTCCTGAGGACATGATGAAGAAAGAACATTCTTTTCATGAATAGTGCTGAGAACATAGGGTATGCACAGGCAGAGCAATGAAATTGGGCACATATCTCTCGCCAATGACAAAAATCAACTCAAAATGAATTAAAGACTTAAGTGTAAGATATGAAGCTATGAGACTACTAGGAGAAAACATAGGTGAAATGCTTTAGGATATTGGAATAGGCAATGATTATTTTTTGGACAAGACCACCAAAGCAAAAATATACAAATGGGATTTAAACAAACTAAAAACTTCTACACAGTAAAGACAACGATTATCAGAATGAAGAGACAGTTCACAGAATGGGAAAAAATATTTTCAAACTATACATATGACAAGGGATAAATATTGAGAATGTGTAAGGAATACAAAAAACTCAATAGTAAAATAATAATAACAATAACAACAACAATTGTTTGGGCAATTTACCTAATAGACATTTTTAAAAAGAAGACAAACAGATGACCAACAAGATTAGGAAAATGCAAATCCAAATAACAATGAGATATCACGTAACCCTATTAAGAATAGCTATTAATCAACAACAACAACAACAACAACAACAATAATAATAATAAATAAAAGATATAGATATATCTGGTGAAGATATGGAAAACAAACACTTGCAACTCAATTGGTAGAAATGTAAATTAACACAACTATTATGGAAAACTGAATGAAGTTTCCTTAGAAAATTAAAAATAGGAATACCATATGATCCAACAAGCCCTCTAGTGGATATACATCATGTTGATTGCTACACTATTCATAATAACAAGAAATGCAAACAACCTAAGTGCCCATCAATTGGTGAATGGATAAAGAAAACGTGCTACCAGCCGGTGAGATGGTGCTTACCTATAATCCCAGTGGCTGGGAAGGCTAAGGCAGGAGAATCACAAGTTCAAAGCCAGCTTCAGCTACTTAGCAAGGCCCTAAGCAACTCAGCAAGACCCTTACTCTAAGTAAAATATGAAAAGGGCTCGGAATGTGGCTCAGTGTTTAAGTGCCCCTGGGTTCAATCCTCAGTATCGGAGGAGGAGGAGGAGGAGGAGGAGGGGAAAGAAAGAAAGAAAACCTAAAACCTATACACAAGGAAATACCATCCAGTCATAAAAAAAGATAAAATCCTGTCATTTGCAACAATATGAATGGAACTGGGGTCATTATGTTAAATGAAATAATCTGGACACAGAAAAACAAATGCCACATGATCTTATTATGTGGAGGACTTAGGTAACAGTTGATCAATTGGTACTAAGATATAGTTAAATAAGGAGTAATAAGTTCTGGTGTGCACAGTGTGTACAGTGTATAGAGTACAGTTAACAGCTTTGTACTACATACTTCAAACAGCAGTTTTCACCTTAAAGAACTGATAACCATTTGAGGAGGTAGATACATTTAACTTGATTAAAAATTGTAAAGGTTTCTTAGTTCTATTTCTCTGTTCCATATACACTATAAATGCTAAGAAGGAGTATTATATGCCTTCCTCTCCACTCATGAACTATTTATCCAATTCCAGATTGTAAAGTTGAAGAACTGACTTAAAACTGAGGAGGTAGCGTTTTAACAATCCAGTGATATGAGCAGAAAGACTAGCATTTTGTACACAAATACCTCAGTGTCTTTTTAGGAGAAAACCATCCTTGTGGAAATTTGTGTTAGCATTTCAGAAGTATTCTCTCTGTGTTTTTTTCCCCTAAAATGGTTATCAGTTCATCAGGAAGTTTTCTTATATATACACATTGTCAAATCATAGTGCTCAAATTAGTTTCTGGATAGCTGTTGATTCACACAGACGTAGGAGTCAGGTTTCCTACAGCACATGTAATTGAGTTCGGTTCATCACTAGATCTCAAAGGTTACTTCAATATTTAACCCCCAAGCAACACTTTTCAGTGAAATCAACTTATATAGATTTACAAAAATCTAGAATGCCAAAGCTCTTGTTGAGTACTTTGAATCTGATTCTGTCAGGTATTTGATACCTGACGTATTCTATAAAGATTGCTAGAAAGGTCTTACAAATTAAGTCTCCAGTGCAGCCTTTTCTTTAATAATGTTTTAGAGCTAGGTGGTTCAATGCACTTCTTATAACATGCTTATGTACATAATTTCACTAGATCCTTTAAAAATACCTTTGAGAATATAAGACAGTTTTTATTTTTCTCATTTATTAAATAGAAAATAGAGGCTCATAGATATTAATTGACTTGTCCCATTATACATGTTAAATATTTATTGAGCACATACTATGGGAAGACTATGAGTTAATACAGAGTTAATTACACTCCCCCAGAAGAAAGAGTTTGCCACTTCCTAGTAATGATATGATCATTATGCATATAGCTCCATTAGATGGCAGAAGAGGGGTGAATTTTATGAGAAGTTTAAGTGTCCCAAAATATTAATAAAAATGGATGACCTTGAACCTGAGGTTAAAAATCATAAAATTAATTTGTAAAAGTATTTTACATCTCCAAACCTCGCTTTCTTTATCTGTAAAATGGAACTCTGATGGGATGTCAATAAAATAAGTCTCAGAGTTTGAAAATCTTTGCAAACTGCTACAACCATCACAAGCTCTATAAATTTGTCCTTGGCACTGAATCTTTCTTTACTTTGGTTTTCTTTCTCAGCAAAAGGAATAATAGTGTCATTTCACAAATATTTTATGGATATTAATAAGTTGAAGCTGCACAGTTCCCGTTACCTAGTAAATATGCCATGTACATTAGATTATTACCTTCATTATTATAATACTATTAATAGTATGTTTGGAAGCTCAAAAAAATCTTGATTGACAATGTGACATTGAATAGGTTTGAACAGTAGTTTGGATTATGACTGGTAGAGAGTGAAAAAAAAAATGGGCATAGCTTGCAATGAGGATATGCTTGAAGAGCACCAAGCTATTACCTACACCGATATGTTCATATCAGGAGTGCAATAGAGGGCTCTTTAATTGATATAGAGGCAAAGACTTTTGAATTGTAGCTTAGAAGAGTGTAGTAAATTTGGTAGGCACTTAAAGACCTCTGGCAAATTCTCACCAACAGTTGATATTATCACACTTTTAAGTATTGGACAATCTAATTAATGTAGGATCATATCCTGTAGTTTTAATTTGGGTATTCTCAATTACAAATGGAATTAGGAATCTTTTAATATATGGATTGCTAGCACCCCTAAAACTTATCATAGTTTCTTGTATCCATAAGGGCCTAATACAGATTTATTGAATGAGCAAGTAAATAAATAAATGCATCAAGTGATCACTTGGTACCTTTCTTTTTCTACAAACACTACAGGCACTTTAAGAGACATGTACAGAGACAATGTCCTTACTGCCTCAGTCAAAGTTTTAACCATCAAGATGACCCTCCCAGCCTTAGGGAGACGTAGTTATAAGGTCAATCAATCACACTACGTTGGTGTGCATTTCTACTCGATAGGTGAAGCTTTGTCCCTTTCCAGAAACGAGCATTATGATCCTGGAAGCAATCATCCCATTATTGACAGAGAAGATTATTACTTAACTAACTCTTTCAGTGTGATCTGACCATAGACTAGTGATGGCAGTCCTTGCTAAGACTTTGGCTTGCAAATTGATTCCTCAGTTTTTTCTTTCCTTAGTGCCTACAATCAGGAGGCAATGTTGCATTGACTGTAAGCACCCCAGATGATGGGATCTATTTTCAAATATAGGATTTATTTGTATTCAAATATGGGGAATCCAACAGATTAGGAAATGACTGCTATTGAGCAAATAGTTTTCCAAACTCACAGATCCTTAGAGAGCACGCTGTGATCCTCATGGCCTAACAGGGAAACACTAAGGTTAGTAAGGAGGCAGGGAAGGAGAGGAAATGGGAGGCAGGAATCTTTATTGTGCTTTCTACAAGAAGCAATGGATGGGACAAGGTTAGAGGTTTAAGATTGGCCAGTTTGCTTAATTTCACTAGGCCTGGGGGCATAGGGGTTGGTCCTAGTTTTCTGGTACTTCATCTTAGGGAATTGTCTTACTGGGCAGAAAGACAAGTGGCCCCTGACCATGGAGGGTGAGAGCCCAACAGACAAGGTGATCTAGGATGTAGACTCTAAACTAATTGGTTTGCATTTCCGAATCATGCTCACAAGGGAGCTGTTCATTTTCTCTAGAAATTGGCTAAACCTGAGAGGCACAGCTGGTCTAGTTGGTGAGGCCACAGGTGTCAAAGCATCAGGATATTAAAAATAAAAGACATAATTAGTACAGAACCTAACACAATTTTCCATCTCATAACCCTATTTACCCTTTTATATTAAAGGAAGACAGCAGAATAAAAATAGTTACTATTTGTGAAAATCTAATGCCCACAAGATTTTGAACTGGTTGCTTAAAATATTTTTTTCTAGAACCTAGATATTAGTATCATGAACAAGTGGTCTAGATTGCCTCAAACATCTGCAATAGTGGGAGACAATAGAGCTAGTCTGTGATATTCAAAGGCAGAGCAAGTACCAATGGGTAAAAATTATGATGAGGCAGAACCCAGCCATACATATAAAGCCATCATAACAAGTAGAATTTTCCAAAATTGGTGGCATGTCTTGTGACATAAAGCAATTTTCATCAGGGTATGTGCTAATTCCCTTGCCTGGCACTCACTTCAGAAAACTGATGCTTGAATGGAATTTTCAACCTAGTAACCTCTAGGGTCTCATATCCAAGACTTTTAGTTTCCCAACCAATTGCATGCTCATAATAGCCTTACAGATTAGAGGCAATCTGAATATAAAATTTGGCTGGATGTTGAATGGCCTAGAAGAGTTAAGATCAACTTTTGTCATAAGTTTGTAACTGATGAACTTCTGAGCTGTTGGGGAAACTTGGTAATTCTATTCTTCTTTCCCCTCCCCAAAATGGATGATTCTAGGAAGAAATCCTGAAATTCAATACTGACAAAGCAATCTTCTCAAAATGGAGGAAAGCCTATGCCAATTTAACTTTAAAATTTAAAGGGAAAATTTAGAGTTAGAATTATATTCAAGATTTAAGTTACAGCTAATGCTTTTGTAAACATTAAACTTAATGATATACTCATCTCATCCATTTTATCCAATGATTATTTTTTTCTGTTTTACAAGTTTGATTAACTGACTGCTGGAAAATATAGTGTGTTAGAAAGGAATATTCAATGATCAAATAAGTACAGGCATATTCTTGCTTGCATAAAACCCAAACCAAAGAAATGTCAAACTGTACAAAATGTTTTAATGATTCTAGAAACAGTTGCCAAACTAGCACTTTTATTTCTTGTTGCATTATTTTTTAATTAAAGCACAAATTCATTTTCTTTCACAAATGTCCATACCTTAATAAGTTATTCAACTTCACCCCAAATTTATCTCAAGATCATAGTGAAAATGATGTTGTTTCTTTGCCCTGTATGCCTCAAACATTTCCATCAGACACAGCAAACTCCTAGCTTAACTCCCAAAGGAAAAGATGTTTCCTTAACCACCATCATTTTGCCTCAAAATCAGCTGTAAGTGTACATTATATATGATATTCCATCACCTACACTTATCACCTTAATGTTCTGTATTGTCTAGCGAAATGTCTGATCCTTAGAAGATGTTCAATAAATATTTAATAAATGCCAGATAGCCAAAATCTCTGTCTCCTTTGGCAGATTTCAAAGGCCAATAAGATGGGGGAGAAAGAGCTTAAACCCAAAAGATATGGAAGTTTACTCTATTCATTTATTTCACTCTGTTCGCTGGCAGTAACATGTCCACATCATAAAACCACACAGGTCAAGAAAAGAGGCACTCAGGCAGAATTAAGGGATATGTCTGAGTCTTGGGCTTGCAGCAAACATCAGAAGGCAAGCCACAATGCCGACAGGGACAAAAGCAACCTGGGGCCTCAGAACCCTCAGTGAGCTCTCCCCATTCAGAGTTTCCTGTACCTATTTCAAGAGTTAGGTTAAGTTAAACCAGGAAAAGACCAATATGCTATAAACACTGGTGTGGCTGTGTCCCTGTAGTATGCTGTTTTTAAGTCCTTTGGGTATATTCCAAGGAGAGGGATAACTGGGTCAAATGGTGGTTCCATTCCCAGATTTCCAAGGAATCTCCATACTGCTTTCCATATTGGCTGCACCAATTTGCAGTCCCACCAGCAGTGTATAAGTGTGCCTTTTTCCCCACATCCTCACCAACACTAATTGTTATTTGTCTTCATAATAGCTGCCATTCTGACTGGAGTGAGATGGTATCTTAGAGTAGTTTTGATTTACATTTCTCTAATTGCTAGAGATGATGAACATTTTTTTCATATATTTGTTAATTGATTGTATATCCTTTTCTGAGAAGTGTCTGTTCATGTCCTTAGCCCATTTATTGATTGGGTTATTCATTTTTTTTGTTTGTTTGTTTTTGGTGTTTAGCTTTTTGAGTTCTTTATATACCCTAGAGATTAGTGCTCTATCTGATGTGTGAGGGGCAAAAATTTGCTCCGAAGATGTAGGCTGTCTATTCACCTCACAGACTGTTTCTTTTGCTGAGAAGAAACTTTTTAGTTTGAGTCCATCCCATTTATTGATTCTTGGTTTAATTCTTGTGCCAAGGAGCCTTATTAAGGAAGTTGGGGCCTAATTCCACATGATGGAGATTAGGGCCTACTTTTTCTTCTATTAGATGCAGGGTCTCTGGTTGTATTCCTAAGTCCTTGATCCATTTTGAGTTGAGTTTTGTGCAAGGTGAGAGATAGGGGTTTAATTTCATTTTTCTTTTGCATATGGATTTCCAGTTTTCCCAGCACCATTTGTTGAAGAGGCTATCTTTTCTCCAATGCATGTTTTTTTTGGCTCCTTTGTCTAATATAAGATAATTATAATTTTGTGGGTTAGTCTCTGTGTCCTCTATTCTGTACCATTGGTCTACCAGTCTGTTTTGGAGCCAATACCACACTCACAATAGCTAAACTATGGAATGAACCTAAATGCCCTTCAGTAGATGAACGGCTTAAAAAATGTGGCATATATACACAATGGAATATTACTCAGCAATAAAAGAGAATAAAATCATGGCATTTGCAGGTAAATGATTCAGTTGGAGAAGATACTGCTAAGTGAAGTTAGCCAATCCCCCCCAAAAAACAAATGGCAAATGTATTCTCTAATATAAGGTGACTGACTCATAGTTGGGTAGGGAGAGGGAGCATGGGAGGAATTGACAAACTCTAGATAGGGTAGAGGGGTGGGAGGGGATGGGAGGGCGCAGGGGGTTTAGCAATGATGGAGGAATATGATGAACGTCATTATCCAAAGTACATGTATGAAGACATGAACTGGTGTGAACATACTTTATATACAGAGATATGAAAAATTGTTCTATATGTGCAATAAGAATTGTGATGCATTCTGTATTTAAAAAAATAAAATCAATTAAAAAAAGACCAATCTGTCTTAAATAAGATGAACTTTTGTTTTTTCATATTATCTTCTCTGCCCATTTTGGAAATTCAGGTCAATGGATTTCTTCAACCTAAGCCTAAAGTAAGAATTCTGAGCATGGCATGTAATAATAAATTATTTCTACCATAATGTTTCATAATCACTTTCTAGTTCCCATTTTCAACATCATAATAGCCACATTATGTACTGACGTAGAAACTCCCTTGATTAAGGAAGAGAAGAAGTTTTATTTTAAAGTCAGAGATGTTTATCTTCAAGTTTCCTAGCTGTCATCACCCTGTTGACTCTTAGAATCTGTGACTTTAAACCAGAAATACCAAAGTCATCAGGATATCAGTTCAGGATATCATTTCACTGGTGCTGTGGTTTGGGATCTCCATTGGATTAGTATAATTAATATACTACGCACATATTACAATTACTTAAAATATTCAGAAGAACATTGAAGAGGAAATATTTTTACTAGGAAAATATCCTTGAGATAGCTTTTGTTTATTTGATAAATAAATGCTAGAGTGTCGGGTAATATTTTCAAAGAAATAGTAACAAGAACATGTTTTTACTCCACACACCTGTTTTATAATTAAGAATTAGATCCTAAATGAATATTAGATCCTAAATGAAGTTCTAGAGAAGCATAATCAGATAAAGAGAAGGAAAAAAAAAACTGAGGGCGAAAGAATTCTTAATGGTGAAAGCCAAAAGTTTATAGTAGTTTATAGCAAGAGCTACACATGATGAGGAGCCAAGAAGCAAGAAAACTGCCTTGAAATAGAAGATAGAACTTAAGTAGCAAAAGAACAGAAGGTGTTACCATATGAACTACTTCTGTTTACAGGGACTTTCTTTTATTATTATTATTATTATTATTATTATTATTATTATTATTATTATACTTTCAGCACTTCCTCAAGGTTAATGGGACCCTGACAGGTCAGTGTCTAGTCATCAAATATTTGATGATAGAATGGACGATGATGAAGATGGATGATGATGAAGAATATTATAACAATGATGACCACTTTACAATATATGTTAATCACTGTAATGAACCATAATTTCCCTAAGCTTTCTGATCATGAGCTGAAATTCTCCTCAAGGACAGCAGGGTTTCCCAGTTCTCTTGGTTGTATCTGATACCAGTGAACAAAGTGCAGACTTCCAAATACACTCACTCACTCATAAAATATATATTTACACTTGAATATCCATATATATGAACTACGAGTATAAAAAATAAATATTGTCTACATGTTCTGTCATCTAAGCTTAGGGAAACAAGGCAAGGCAATTTTAATCACCATTTTATGTACAAAGAAACAAAGGCTCAGGGAGTGTTGGCCGATTTCCAAAAGGTATAGAGGTAGCCAAGAGTAAAAACAGAATTAAAACTATTGTGTCTGGCTGCAAGTCCTCCTCCACCTGAAGGAAGAAGAAAGGGAGAATTGTATAGTTTGATTAAAAGGGAAACTATTGTTGCCATCAGATTGCTCCAAAGAGGTCCTGGGGAGGGGAACCTCAACTCAGGATGGTTCCTTCCCAAATGTCATCAAAAACAGTTTCAAGATATATCAGATAGAGATACAGGAAGGAATTTATTTAGGAAAGCAAAGAGTAACAGTCAAGGGGAAACACAAGCTATTTCAAAACCGAGATATGCTCTTGGGGTCTCAGGATCTTCTTTTAAAAACTACTTGGTGAGGGGAGAATACAGGAAGGTATGAGAGTGACATCAGTCTGGTTATCACAGGATGGTTTATGGGGCTTGGCAATTCTCAGGGTCCTTCTCCATTATCTGATCAATAGATAATATTAGGAAGGCATCCTATACGTAAGTATCATATCTCCCTTTGCTCAATCTATGCTAAAAAGAAAAATGTTTGTTGGGTAATTATTAGTGCACAGGACAATTTTTTTTATTAGTGAATGAATCTCCAGAAACTTTTAGATTGTGAGAGAAGATTTGTAAATTTTCTGGAAATTTGGGAGTGACAGGCCTGGGAAAAACTGGTTTTCAGAGGTGATAGGCCTGGGAGGAATATTGGCTTTGGGAGTGATTTTATGGAAAAGTTTAGCCCAAGGCTTTCAGGTTCAGATGATAGTCTTCTTTCTACCTGTTTTATTCTCTTCTTTCTTCATGATCACTATTTGCTTCTCCCAGTTACACGGTCAATTTATAGCACTAGTTAAGAAATTATATCCATGTAGAGTTCTTGCAAGTACTTACATCAGAGCTGAAACTAACCTGTCATTGTAAATTAACACTGTAACTTAGATAAGTGTCCCTCAAAGGTCCATGCGCCAAAGGCTTGGCTCTCTCTATGTGGTGGAAGCTTAAAGAGAGGTGGGGCCAAGTGAGAAGAAGCTGGGTCATTGAACTCCCAAAAGGATTGTGAGACTCTGATTTCTTTTTTCCCCTGTCTTTTGCTTTCCACCTGCCATGAGGTGAACAGCTTGCTCTACACATGCTCCTTGTCATGATACGCTGTCTCCCACAGGCCATAAAACAACAGGGCTATCTGATCATGGAGTAAAGCCCCCAAATCTGTGAGCCAAGATAAACTTGATTTTTCTCTGGTATTTGTTACAGTAAAGGAAAGCTGACGGACACAGCGAACACTGATTAAATGTGTGATCAAGGCAAGTCTCTCAATCTTAGTAAGGGTCAGTTTTCTCATCTTTTCAGATAACACTGCCCACCTAATAAATTCATAGTGAGAACAATATATACAATGACTGATATGATGATGTGGAATACAGACAGCCCAGTATCGTACATGGCAAATAATCGTCAGCATTCAACTGCCATTGCTTTTATTATTGTTGGTGATATTTAAAGAATACATCTCATATGAACTCTGAAGAGAATTTGTGAATATTCCAGAATGGAAGAAAAAATACATTTTTAACCTCTTAGTTTCAATATAGATGATAGGGAAAGAAAGTGGACACTAATTCTCAACTTGAGTGGCTGTATGTCCAATAAGACAAGACACTGCAGTATGTGTTATAAGATTAGATATAATTCCAGATAGAAAAGTAGCACAGACCAAAAAAATAGAGGCTGATTTAAAAAAAAAAAAAACAGGCAGGATAGAGGATCTAGAAGTAAAGAGAAATTGACACATTTATGGATGCTCTGTAATACAGGCTGTATTTAGCCCCTCTGCTGCCTTGTGCCAGTTGATTAAGACTGGGAACATTTTCCCAAGTTGTGTGAGAGAAGCACAGCTGTCGTGTTCAGGAACTTGAGCAAGAAACGTATGCTTCCTGCCAAGCTTTCACTGGGTACAAGCTCAAAGCTTCACAAAAACAGAATGGTTTGAAAAATGATTGGAAAGATTCATTCTCACTGACAGATGGAAAGTATCAGAGATTAGGGAAGAGTGTCTGTGTGTGCACGCACATATGTGTATGTGTGTGTGCACACCCACACTCACACACATGCATTTGGTGAGGAGGCTGTCAATAAAACTTGTAAACTTTATTAAGAGCATTGGGCCTCTCCATTACCAGGTTGTGACCGCTCACAAAACAATTCTCTTTAATGAATAATAATCACAATCATTTTCCTATTGACCAAAATGGTTTAGAAAAGGGGTTTTCCTGGCTGCTTTGCATACATATATACATATATATATGTATATATGTATATGTAATATGTACATATATATATACATATCTATATATACCTTTATATATGTAGATATATGCATATCTATATATATACACATATGTATACATATATATAGATATCAATATAAAGGCATGTATACATAGATAAATATAGATACTTTAGAATTCATTTCAAAAGCTCCAATGCCCCCCCTACAAAAATTTCACCATCCTGACAAAATAAACCCATAAAATGGTAAACCCACTCAGCTATACCCCCCAAAAAATGGGCCTAGTTTTTAGTTCAAAGTGGTAGTAAGGAAATTCTCAGCAAAATAAAAAAGTAGGAAGGATTTTTCCCCAGATTTGCCTATTCTTTGTATATTTTGATCTTACCTTTCACGTGGGAGAATTGGACCACTCAAGGTAACTATGGCAACAATCCCAGAGTTGATATGCTGCCTAAACTCCATTCAATAGCTGACTATATCATTGCCTCTTTGCCTATCAGCAACCATAGGAGCAATTGACAGAGGTTTCATGTTTGACTTGGCCAATGTGATTAATGACCATTTTGAGGGACAGTTTTTATTTCTCTGTAAACTTAAAACTAATGCAGAAAGTGAGCTGTCAGTGTTACTAAAATAGAAAATTATAAATATGTGTGATTTCATCATCAGAAGGTCATTTTTGGAATAGTATTTCCTGGCCACCTGAGTAATATCAGGTTATTAGTGACTACTGTGCAATAAAAACATGAAATACTTTTTATTAGTCAAAAAATGTTGCCAAAACTGGAATCCACGCTCAGTGATGCTTATAAGCATTTCTGCCATGACAACCATCCTGTTGCATATAAAGTAATAAATATCACTAGTGTAAGTGGAATTAGATTTGTCACTTTGGCTTTCAGAAAAACTAATGAGAGGAAGAGTAATTTATATAGCCTAGGGAAGAAGAAATATTTCAGATTCTAAAACTTGGACTTAGTACCATAACCTTAGGGCAAAGATACAAGCAAAGAGTCATAAGTAATTTATTGCCATCAAAAGAAGGAATATTCCTCTGTCTCTCTAAACATTGCAATTGAAAGCTCTAGAAGGCTCAGGAGCAAAGTCTATCTTAAGTAGACAAAATATTGGTAAAGCTCAAATCAGCCTTGTGCAACATTAGTCCCTCATTAAATGAAGATGCTCATCTTCTACATCTATATGCCTAGCAGAGGAAAGTGAAGTATCTATGCATGAAAATAATATCTTTGGAATCTCTACATTTTTTAAGACAACAGAGCCAACATTAAAATGAATTTATTAACCATATGGATAAATAAGACCAAATGATTGATAAATGAGAAAGAAAAAAATGAGAAAATGAAGCTGGTTCACAAATAGCCAGATATTGAAGTTAGCAAAAAAGATATTCTAGTAACTTTGAATAATCTTATTTAAGAAAATAAAAAATGGTAGAATGAGTAGATGAACAGATAAATAATTTAGAATATTGGAACATATTAAAAAATTAAAACTTATTTAAAATTTAAAAATAAAACTAATGTTAAAATCAAGAGAACAGTTCCTTTTTTTAAATTTTGGTTCGGTGTGAGAGGATAGTAATTATGTGAGGGTTATTAAAGTGTTGTCAAGGATGATATCATATATTTCCTTTGATGTGTGCCAGACATTAGATATGGTGGTGCTGTGAAAATACATTGAGCTTTACTCTTATTATTTCCATATATACAACACAAAGCTATGATGATTAAGAAATAAAATAAATATAAATTTTAAAATGTTATATAAAATATGTGATAAGTGGGAGACAATTACACAGGAAATATGAATGGACTGCCAAATGATGATTGGCATTGTTCAGTGACTATCTAGCTACAGTATACCTTGTGTTTCTACAAAATTTCTAACTGTTGGATTACTAAATAACAGTAGTAACTGTCTTGTGAACAACTGATTAACCTCAAGAAGTTAAAGTTTAAAAAAAAAGGAAATTCACTCCCCAAGAAACCACAGAAACTAGAAAATAATAAAGGTTAAGGAGAAATTAATAATACACAAAGAAAACACAAAAAAAGGCTAAAATTTGTTCGTTAAAAAAAACTCATTAAATTGAAAACTTTCTTGCAAAATTATTCAGGAAAAAAATAGAATAGACACAATAATATCAGAAATTAAAATAGAAGGCTAGGGATTGGGTTTGGGTCAGTTTTAGAGTACTTGCCTAGCATGTATGGGCACTGGGTTCGATCCTCAGCACCACATAAAAATATAAAATTAAATAGAAGGCTATACTATGCACATTATATTCATTAAACAACAGTATACTGAATATTACTAGAAATCTTTATATTTAAATATTTGAAAGTTGAAAAAATTCCTAGAAAAAAAATAATTTACCAAAAGTGATTTAAGAAGGAATATAAAATGTAAATAGTTTTGTGAACATTTTAGAAATTTAATCTACATGTAAATTTTCACTATAAAGAAATTTTCAGGCTCAAATACCTTTATCTCTGAGTTATAACCAATATTAAAATAAGAAAAACTACAAATTTCTATGAAATGTAAAATATCCCAAAGACTAGGAAAAGACAGAATATTTTCTAATAGAAGGGTAGCATTATTCTTTCGGATGCCAAAACCCAATAAGCACAGTTAACAAAGAAAATAAAATATAGGTCAATCTTACTCATGAATACAGATGCGAAAATTCTAATGAAATAAATGTTAAATCAAATCCTGCTAGTACACCCTCTCTCTTTTGCCTCTTTCCCTCTTATTCTCTAAGAATATATAATTCCAAAACTTGATTTATTTCAGTAAAGTGTACTATATCACTGTGTGCTTAGAAAATACAATCCACTATTTGAATAAATCAATAGCCATCCAATTTTTGTTCAAAGGGCTGTTATAATAAAAATTTGAGCTTTTGGAGACGACAGAGTCTCTGCCACAACTGCTCAGCTCTGCCACAACTGCTCAGCTCTGCCACAGCAGCACGAAAGCAGTCACAGACAATGAATAGGTGAGTGGATGCCCTGGTGCTCCAATAAAGCATTCTTTACAAAAGCAAGCAGTGGACCAGATTTGGCTTTTGCACTGTAATTTGTCAACTTCTAAAATAAGATAAAGAAAATAAACCAAATCCTGACTATCTTAATAGACGCAGAAAAGACATCTGGTAAAACTCAAGGGAAAACCTATTGGCAAGGGGCAAGAATTCCAGAACAGTAGTGCTAGAAATTCAACAGACCATCTTCACAAGGGGCAAAATTAGAAAATTACTGAACAATAAAAAAAATGCAGATCAATCATTTAAAATCTCTGCAATTTTACTAACAGCAGTATGTAGTGATTGGAGGATACTTGTATATTTAGGAAATCTACTAACTCACTCCTCAAATAATCAGTTTGTTACAACTGAGTACCTGGTAGAACATGTGGCCAAAACAAAACAAAGCAAAGAAAGAAAGAAAGAAAAAAGAAACTTCTTAAACTGTGAAAGCAACCTATAAGTTACTAACACACACATTCAGTGATAGAAGGCAAACTCTCACACGCTGAGGAAGCTTGAACACACATTTTGAACAATAAGTGAAGCAGAGACAACCCCTTGGTAGTCAGACTAAAAGACTGAACAAAGGGGAAAATCTGACTAAGGATCAGAAGCCGTATACTCTGGGTTGAATTAGAAGGGAATTAGAATTAAAAGACAAAGTTTAACTAAAGAGAAAAAGAAATGACCAAAGGACCCAACAATAACTTATCCAAGGAGGGGGTGAGAGTTAGTATGGATATTTGTCACAATATGTTACAGCAACACAAGAAACACGCTAAGAAACAGGAATGTATGATGCATGCACAGGAAAAAGAGAGCAAGAATTAGAAATTACCTCAGAGTGACACATGATGAATTTCAGAGATAGACTTTAAACGAGCCATCATAAATGTGCTCAAAGAAATGAAGAAACTTATACACAGAATTAAGATGCATGGCAATAACAAATCACCAAATAAAGAATATCAACAAAGATGCAAAAATTATTTAAAAGATTCAAATGGAAATCCTGCAAATATATCTATAAATAAAGGGAAGCAATTGCCTAGAGAGGTTCAAGAACAGATTAGAGCGGATAGAAAAAAGCATCAGTGAACTTAAAGATAGATCAATAGATGCTCTGCAGTTCGAAAAACCAGAAATGGAAAAGAATAAAGAAAAATGAACAGAGTTCTGTAAAAGAAGTCAAATAATTGAATACTTGAAGTGAAAGTCCATGTTTATTGATAGGAAGACACAGAATTGTTAAGATTTCAGTTCTTTGCAACTTGAACTATATATTTAATACAATTCAGATAAAAACTCCAGCAAGTTATCACATGGATATTGACAAACTGATTTTAAAATATACACAGAGAGGCAAAAGACCAATGACCAACACACTGTTGAAAGAAGAGCAAAGTTGAGAGACTTAACTGTACCTGATTTCAAGACTGCTAAAATATTCAGTCATCAAGAATATATGGTACTAGTGAAAGATTAGACAAATAGGCCAATAGAACAAAATAGAGCATTCAAAATAAACCTACACAAATACACTCACCTAATCCTTGATAATAGAGTAGAGGCAAGTCCATGAATACAGAGGCTTCTCAACAATCATTCTGAAATGACAGAACATCTGCATGCTCAGTCAATCATCCTATCAATCAATCTAGAAACAGATTTTATACCCTTCACAAAAACAACTAAAATAGATCGTAGATTTAAATGCTAAGTTGAAATTATGTAACTACTAGAAGACAATATAGGAGAAAATCTAGGTGACCCCTGGTATGTCAATCACTTACTTAGGCAGGATCCATGAAAGAAATAATGGATAAACTGGATTTCATTGTAAATAAAGATTGTCTGCTCTGCAAAAGACCCTGGCAAAAGGAGGCAAGCCACAGATGAGGAGGAAATGCTGCCAAAGACCTATCTCATAAAGGACAGTCATCCAAAATACACAGTGAACTCCTAAAACTCAACAATAAGAAAACAAGAAACCCGACTTAAAAATGGGCAAAATGCCTGGACTTACTTCAACTGTAACCTATATACACCATGGCAAGTAAATACATGGAAACATGCTTAACATAATGTATCATCAAGAAATCACAAATTAAAATGACAATGAGAACCACTCCAAATCTTGCAAAGTGGCCCAAATCAGGAACACTGACAACACTAAACGTTGGAAAGAATGTGGAATAAGAGGAATTCTCATTCATTGCTAGTAAGAATGCAAAGTGAAACAGCCACTTAAGAAGTGAGTTTGGCTTCTTGCAAAATTAAGCACATTGTTATCATGTGTCCCAGCAATTGTGCTCCCTAGAATCTACCAAAAGGAATTGCAGAGTTGTATCCACACAAAAACCTATAGTTGGATATTTATAATAGCTTTAGACATAATTGCCCAAACTTGAAAGTAACCAAGATGTCTTCTGTATAAAGAAAATGTGGTGTATATATACACAATGGAATATTACTTAGCCATAAAGAATGAATTTATGGCATTTTCCAATAAATGGAAGGTTCTGGAGATTATCATGCTAAGCAAAATAAGTCAGTCCCCCAAATCCAAAAGTTGAATGTTCTCACTGATATGTGGATGCTAACATACAACAAGAAAGAGGGGAAGAACAGAAGTTCAGTGGGTTAGAAAAAAAAAAGAACAAAAAAAGGAACTGGGGTTGGGAATAGGAAAGACAGTAGAATGAATCTGACATAATTTTCCTATGTATTTATATGAATGCACCTCAGTGACCCTCACCATTGTGTACATCCACAAGACTGGAATTAAGGATAGGATGTACTCCATGGCGGTATAAATATGTCAAAAAAGACTATACTGTCATGTGTAACTAAAAAGAACAACAACAACAACAAAATTGGAAATCCAGAATGTGGACTCTTATTCAATACTGAGAAGTGAGCTATCAGACAATGGAAAGAGATGTAAGAAACTAACTGCATATTGCTAAATGAAAGAAGCTGATCAGAAACTATCATATATTGCTACATGAGGTCTTGAAAACACAAAAGAATGAAGATGTCAGAAAGATCAGTTATTGCCAGGTGTTAGTAGGAATGAGAGATAGATAAGTGGAACATGGAGTATTTTTAGGGCAGCAGAATTATTTTGTAAAATGTCATAATAGTATATACATGCCATCATACCTTTGTTGAAACACATAAATGTGTCCTAATGTAAACTATGGACATTGTTGGTATTGATATGGCAAAGCTGGTTGATTCATATTATAAAAAAATGTACCATTCTGGTACATGATACTGATGATGGGGGAGGATTTGAGTGGGGTGAGGGAGGAGCATGTGGAAATCTGCACTTTCTGAAGAATTTTAATATGAACTCAAAATTTCTCCAAAAAAAATAAAGTTCATATTTTATAAAAACGAAAAAGCCTTATTGAAATGTGGGACAAAAGCACATCAACAAATATATAATAGAAGTGTCAGTAGTAAATGAGAGAGAAAAGGGGACAGAAAAAAAATTTGAAGAAATAATGGATCACAAACTACCCAGATTTGATGAAAAACATTAATCTACACATACAAGAGAATAAAAATATTCCTAGCAGGATAATTGCAAGAGATTCACACACCCACACACACATTATAGTCAAAATGATGAAAGCCAACGATAAAGAGAACATCTTGAAAGCTGTAAAGAAAAAAAAATGACTCATTGTATACAAGTGACACCAACAAGATTAACAGTTAACTTCTCACCAGAATTAAAAAATAAATAAATAAAAGAAAGGTCAGAAGGTATAGAGTTGACATATTCAAAATACTGAAAGTAAAAACCTGTCAACAAAGGATTTTATATTTGGCAGAACTATCTTTTTTAAATGAAGACAGTTAATATAGACATTATGGAAAACAGTATAGAAGTTCCTAAAGCAATTAGAGGTAGAACTACCATATGTGAACCATCCAGTCTCACTACTATGTATATGTCCAAAGGAAATTAAATCAATGCATTGAAGAGACATCTGCACTTCCATGTTCATTACCACACTATTCGCAATAGCTAAGAAATAGAAACAACCTAGGTGCCCATTCACTGATAAATAGATAAAGAAAATATGGGACAAATACACAAAAAAATGGAACACGGCACATCCATGAAAAGGATTTAATCCTGTCATTTGCAATGATATAGATGGAGATAGAGACCATTATGTTAAATGAAATAAACCAGGCACAGAAAGACAAGTACCACATAATCTCACCTTGTTAAATATACAAAATTTGATCTCATAGAATGGTGGTTCCCAGAAGGTGGGGAGAATTGGGCAGAGGGCTGGATGAGGAAAGGTTGGTTGAGGGGTACTGAGTTACAGTCAGATAAAACAATTTCTGGTCTTCTATTTTACACTAGAATGACTACAGATAAGGATATTATACTATATATTTCAAAAATCAATAAGAAAGGATATTTAAAGTTTTCACCACAGAGAAATAATCAATGATCGAGGGGACAAATACCACCCTGATTTAAACGTCACATAGTATATACATGTATTGAAATATCACATGATATAATCAAAATGTAAAAATTTTATGTCAACTTAAATATTAAATAAAAAGCAAGATGCTCCCAGACACATCAAAATTAAGCTAACTCCTTGATACCAGACCTACCTTACAAGAAACATGAAAGGAAATTCTTCCTGTTGAAAGCAAAATGATGTCAGATAGTCATTCAAATGCACATAGTAAAACAAAAAGTTCCAATAAGTGTAATTATGCAGATAATTACTGGCAACAATATAATTGCTCTTTTCTTCTCCTCTCTACCTTTGACTGATTTAAAAAGCGATCTATCATTCTGTATTGTCTGGCCTAGAATGCCTAGATTTGCAATGTGAGTACCAACAGCCCGGAGGTGTAAAGAAGCCACGTAGTGCTGGAGAAAGAAGAACACAGGAGAAATTGAAAAGGACCAGAAGAGATTCAAAAAATAAAAGTTGATAGAACAAACTATATTAAAATTGTTCTCTTTCTTTTGTTCAACCTTTTTAAAAGGCATAAGATCACACAAAGTTATAATTATAGTAAAGTATTATATTTAATAATATATATATAATAGAACAAAAATGGAGCTATATAAAAGTATGATTTCTATATATCCCTGGAACTAAGTATAAATTTAAAATCAATTATGGTAATTTAAGATGCATTCTATATATATGAGATGAATCACTAACAAAATGACTCAAAGTAATTTAAAAATCATTAAAAGAACTAAAATGTTGCACTAGAAAATATCCAATTAACAGAAAAGATGGTTACATGGAGGATGAAAAGAACAAAAGAACATAAAACCTACAGAAATCAAAAAATAAAATGGCAGATATATATCATACTGTATAATTGGCTAAATTAAATGTGAAAAGATTAAACAAGTTATTCAAGAGACTTAAATTGTCTAATTAGATTTAGAATAAAACAAGATCCAACTATATGCAAGAGGCACACTTTGGATTCATAGACAGAGTGAAAGTACAAGAATTGCAAAAGATATATCATGTCAAACACAGAAGACGCAGCACAATGACTAACAGGTGGAGTGTCTCATGTCAGGTAAAATAAACTGTGGACTAAAGGAGTTCAGACACAAATTGAACATTTTTATGATATAAGAGTCAATTCATCAGTGCCATCAATTTTATAAATATTAGCACTTACCAACAAAGCCCCCAAATGAATGAAGCAAAGACAGGTGCAATAGAAGAGAGAAACAGACAACATGGCATTATTAATTGAATATTTCAGTACTTCAGGTTCAATATAGAATAGATTTACCAGACATGAGATGAGCAAGGAATTGGAAAAAGTGAACAACACCAGAAATAAGCTTTACTGAAGATATCTGCATATCACTTCAGTTAGTAGTAACAGAACAAACAATATTTTGAAATGCACATGAAACATTATCCAGTTTATACCATATTCTTGCAATAAATAGATGTCAAAAACTTAAAAGGTTTGAAACCTTACAAGTATATTCTCTGATCAGAATGGAATGAAATGTTTAAATTAGGAATGAGTACTTGATATCTGAAAAACACAAATATGTGGAAATAAACACACATTCTTAAATAACCAGTGGGTCAAGAATATATCACAAATAAAATTATAACAACTTTGAATGAAAGAAATCACAACATAACAAAAATGCATAGAATGAGTAGGGCTCACCAGCAAATGGAGAGCTGTAAATATCCGTTAAAAAAAAAAAAAAGATTTCAGTTGCCAGTAACATAAATTTGTACCATCAAAAAGCAGCAGAAGAAGAGCAAATAAAATCCAAAGTACAAAGTAGGAAGGTAATAATCAAGATGAAGAATTGGAATAAATAAAATAAACAACAGAAAAACAACAGGGAAAATCAATGAAAGCCAAAGTTTATTTTTTGAAAGAAAAATTAAAAAGACAAATCTATTTAGATTGATCAAAAAAAAAAGAGGGAGAAGAGTTAATTATTGTTAAGAATGGAAGATGGAACATCACTAGCAAAGACTGAATTACATATATTCACACAGGTATATGAATACCATTCATAACTGTATGCCATAAATCAGGTATCTTAGGTAAACAGATAGCTCCCAATGGGTAATAATTACCAAAACTGACTCAAGAAAAATAAGAAAATCCTAATCAACCTATAACACATAGAAAATCAAATTAGTAATATCAAAACCTCCTAGAAAGAAAATAAGGCCCATATGTATTTACTTATTCATTCTACTAAACATTCAAAAAATTATAGTCAGTACTACCAAAACATTGTCAAAAAGATAAAGCAATGAGGAGCAAATTCCAAAATGTCTCTTGAGGCCAGTACTATCCTGATAGAGAAATCAAAGTGATCACAAGAATATTGCAAAATAATATTCCTTATGTGCATGACCAAGAAAATATTCAACAAAATACTTTCTTGATCAAGAAAAAAAATATCAAGTCAAAACTCAGCCACATATAAAAAGAAGTATGTATCTTATGTAAGTGATATTTTTCCCAGAATTTCAAAGTTGTTTTAACATCCAAACATCAATATGGCATACCATAATAATTAAACAATGAATGAAAACTCTGTGGTCATCTCAACAGATGCAGAAAAATATTTGAGAAATCTAACACTTATTATTAATTAAAATATCCAACAAATTAGGAATGGAAAATACTTTCTTCAAGTTGCTTGAGGGCATATAGGACTTTTCAAAGTTATTATCATACATAATGTTGAAAATATGTGTTTGCTTATTAAAATAAGCTAGTCTCAAAATTAGAAAAAAAAAATCATGTTATGTTTGCCATCTCTAATCAGAATCATACCAAAAGTTCTAAGTAAGGCAATCATGCTAGAAAAACAAACAACATTCAGTTTCTATAAGAGAAAAATAAAAACAAATTTTTAATTATGTGATCTTACATAGAGAAGTGTATGAATAAATTCGCTGAAAAAAATCTCTCAAAACTACAACTGTGGAATATCTAAACTTTAGGAATCAGTATTAATAAAGAAAAATAAAC
Organism: Marmota marmota marmota; assembly: GCF_001458135.2. NCBI lineage: Eukaryota > Metazoa > Chordata > Mammalia > Rodentia > Sciuridae > Marmota > Marmota marmota. The sequence goes on along the minus strand of NW_026000243.1, from coordinate 4,469,788 downwards.
TATGTTGCTTGAAACTAGAAGTAAACACTCTGAAATTAATTTAAAAAATAATCCATCTAAATAATTTCAAGCATTAAAATACATAAGTAAAACAAAAGAAGTGAAAACCATATACCCTGAAAACAACAAAACATTGTTGAAAGAGTTTAAAGAACAGCGAAAGAAATAGACATCCCATGTTCATAGATTAGAAGACACAATACTGTTAAAATGATGATAATCTCCATATTGATCAACAGATGCAACATGATCCCTATTAAATCCCAGCTGGTTTCTTTGCAGGAATAGGCAAACTGTCCCTAAAATATACATAAAATTGCAAAGAGCTCAAAACAATCTTGGAAAAGATACAAGTAAAAGATTCATACTTCTCAATTTCAGAATTTTGATAAAGTTGCAGTAATCAGTGTAGCAACAACTAGCATGAGATTATACATACAGCTCAATGAAACAGAATGGAGAAAACAGAACTCTATCCTTACTTGTGTGGTCAGTTGATTTTACACAATGGTTAAAAATAATTTGGTGGAGAAAGAATGGTCCCTTCAGTCATTGGTGCTGGAAAACTGGACATTCACACGTAGAAAATGAAGATGGACCCTTATGTCATAATATACATAAATATGCACAAAAATTAACTCAAATGGATTTAAAAAAATAAGCTTAAGGACTTATTATACACTGAAAAGACAACTCAGAGAAAATATTTGTAAGTTATATATCTAATAAGGGATTATATACAATACTGGTTATAACTCAACAATACAAAGCCCAAATGGTCTAATTTTAAATTATGCAAATAATTTGCAAGCCATTTCTCAAAGAAGATAAGCAAATGGACAAAAAGCACCTGAAACAAGGCTTAAAATTCAAATCAAAACCTCAAAGAGATTTCACTTCACACCCATTTGGAGTGCTTATATAAAGAGGTAGGTAAAAAAGAAGGTTTGTAAGGAATATGGAAATATTAGAATCCTCATATATTGCTGGTGGGCGTGTAAAATGGCACAGTCATTTTGAAAACTTGTTTAGCATTTTTTCAAAATATTAAACATAGTAGAGTTACATTATGATCCAGATATTTCACTCCTAAGTACAAACTCAAGAAAAATAAAAGTACACATAACAAAAAATTATGCATGCAAATGTTTTCAGCTTAATTTTTCATAATAACCAAAAGTAGGGAAAATACATATGCTCATCAACCCATGAAATATATAACCCTAACATAATATATCGATACAACTGGGTAGTATTCAGTGAAAACAAAAGAAGTACTGATACATACTACAACATGGATGGACCTTGAAAACATCATGCTAATTGAAATAAGCAAGTCACAAAACACCACATACTCTATGATTCTATTTAGATAAGTCTTCATGGGCAAACTTATAGAAACAAAAAGCAGATTAGGACTAGTCTAAGACTGAAGGCAGGTGGCAAAACATGTGCACTTACTTATGTTGGGGACAGGGTTTCTTTTGGAGGGGATGAAAATGTTCTATAATTAGATTGTAGTGATGGTTGCAAACTTTGTCAATATACTGAAATCATTGAAGTGTGCAGTTTAAAAAATATGAACTGCTTTTTATGTATATCATATCTCAATAAAGAGCAAAGGAGACTCACAATCATTTGTGGCCTAATTGTAGAACCTGTATTCCATCAAATTTGCTAAATTGTATTGGTTAGAAACAGGTCACTAGGTCCTGGCTACACTAAATGCCAGGAGGTTGTATAAGGTCAGAATTCCAGGAGGTAGGGAACACTGCAATCATCTTAGAAATCTGCCATTACAAAAAGCTTTCCCTTTGATGTCAGAAAAAGTTAATAATGATCACTATCACTATTTCTACTGGAGGTTTTACCATTCACAAATAAAGCTTGGCATCAAAATCATATAAGCACAGAGGAGATAGAACACATCTCTTGTTTGTTGCAAATGAGATGAATGTACACATAGAAAACACATAAGCATCTTGAATCCAGTATTATAAGAAAACAAAAAAAAAAAACTTCTAAATATAAATTCAGTGTGAAGGAATCCATTGCATTCTTACAAAAGAGTGAGTTTGAAAATGAAATTTAAACATGCAATTTAAAAATACATTTTTACATATGATTTGAAGTAGGTAAGAATCTATGTGAGTGAGATTATTGGAAAATACCATGAACAAAAATATAAAACTTTATTAAGAAACTTTTAAGAAGGCACAAATAAATGGAAAATATTCCTTGTTCATAATTCAATAATTAAAAGAGGCCATGTTTTCACCCCTTTGGCTATCAATCCCTTTCTTTCTCCTGATATAGAACACATAGCTCTACCAGATATCAATGTTTATGTTAGTCATTGTCATTAAGATAGCTTGGTACTGGTGCAAAAGTCCACAAATGGACCAAAGGAACAAAACAGAATGCCCAGAATGTGACCTGGGTGTATAAAGGCAGCTACTTGCTGACATTACGACATCTCTGGCATTTTAGATCAGTAGGAAAGAATACACTTTTTAATCAATACTTGTAAAACAATTGGATATCCTCACAGATGGAAGGAAAGAAGGAAGGGCAGAGAAGGAAATTAAAGTATTACCTCAAGAAATAGGCAAAAATTATTTGCAGGTGGATTCAAGAACTTCACTCAAAATTTAAGATTATTAGGATTTTAAATTATAGGAGAAATTCTTCATTATCTCAAGATGAGAAAGAATTTATTGATTAAAAAGATATAGCATCAATGAGAAATTACATAATATTAAAAACTACTCATCAAAAATAAAGGAAGCGAAAAAAAAGCAATGTAATGTATGAAATAGGATAATTTGTTCGTGACTTATACAACTGATATAGCACATACACAAAATAAGAAAAAGAAACAAAATATGAATTGAAATATACAAAAGATGCCCACTGGCACTTCCCAAAAGCAGGAATCCAGATGATTAACAAGATGAAAAATTGCTTAGTCTCATTAATCAGTGGGAAAATGCAAATTAAAACCTGAATAAAATACCATTAAACCACACAGTAAGACACCACCAAAATGCCACATGCACATACACACACACAATCTTAGAATACCATGAACTGCATAAAAGAAGCCAGGCTGAAAATAATACATATAAACACGTACATATTCCAATTATATGATGTACAAAAGGAAGCCATTTATATATATATTATATATATATATTATATATATATATATATATATATATATATATATATATATGTNNATATATATATATATATAAGGGGTGCATACATAGTTGAAAAAAGCTTCTAAAAGAGAATCAAGACAAACATCACTTAATTCAGGAGAATGGGGTTATGCTCATGGAGAAGCACAAGGGGAAATATGGTAGCAATGCTCCATTTTTATTTATTTCTCTGTTCAAGAAATAAATATAGAAATTTGTTTTATAAATATGTATTAAACTATGTGAGCTTTATTTTTTTGCATGCATGTTATATTATATTATAAAAGAAACAAAATCACTTCAAAAAATAAAACTCCATCTTTCTGGAGAGAGCACAGCATGGAGAGAAGACCAGTGGCCCCAAAAGCTTTTTTTAAAACCATTTTTGGTAACACATTTGTTCATTTTAATATTGCAAGTCACATCTTTCATATACATTAAGTAGGTACTTTTATATGTAGGATTTATTTTATAATTACTTTTCAATATTACAATCTAGAAAACATCAAATATCCAGCATACTCTATGCTATATAAGAGCCACTCAAAAATGAACTTTTATTATAATTTGGAAGCTAAAAATGATTTGAGCTAAAATAGAGGTCAAGTATGAATTTTATAGTTAAAATAGTTACAGAAAATTAAAAGAATAATTCATTACAGATAAAAATTTTATGATATTCAGATTGCAACATCTATAAATAGTTTTATTCTAACATAGCCAAACCTATTCTCTCTAAAATGGGAGACTTGAGTGATTAAGACAGCGACAGTATAGCCTACAAAGTTGAAAATATTTACTACCTGGTCTTGTACAGAAAACATGGGCCAACCCTGCACTTAAATACTTTACATTCCCTCCTCAAGGCATGCTGCCTTCTGCATTCTGAAGCCAGCTGGGGTGGTGGCTCCCTACAAGTCAGCTCTCTGAGGAAGAAGCCCTCAGGAGTTGGACAGCTCCTATGGAAATGAGCCATTATCATCTGCAGCAGGGGCTGTTCTGAGAATATTCTGCAGCCTGAATCTGTCTGTACCACTCTCTACTCACAGTCAGCACGTGAGCTTACAGGGAGCCGAGCCCTCTCTCTGAGAGTTCAGTGAACTTTAATTTCTTCTGTGGGCACTACTTTATGGAGTTGAAACTGAGGGAAGGGCAGAACTTCTAGGTTTGCATTCTCTGCGGCTTATCAGATATGCAATTATAGGGCATTTGTATTAAGATTTATGGGGTTTGGTTTCTTTGTCCACAAAATGGGACTAATAAGACCTGCTTGAGAGAATTTTTATGAGAATTAGGATTACTATATGCAAAATTTCTGCAAATAATAGGCATTCAATTAAAATAAGCTATTAGTATTCATAAGTACCAAGTCAGATTGTATCAGGGCAAAGGAAAAATCTTCCAAGTAGCTTCTGTGGTATTACTAGATTTCAGCTCTTAAAGACCTTAGGAGCCAAGAAGTAACACAGGAGTATAATTAATTAATTCAGAAACATAGGGCCAGGAAGTCCCTGGTCAGCTCCTCTATCTTCCTAAGTGATTTTACAACCCCATATCCTTACTGGTCTGAATTCAGTTTTATAGAGACCCTCATAAGTATTAGGCACCTGTTACTCAAATACCTGGATTCACTTACAGTTTCAGAGGATCCTCATTTTTTTTTTCAGGACACTAAGGTCTAGAGCCACGGCCTCAGCAAATTACCAAGAAAATTAAAGATCTTATTTTAAAAAATCACTGTGAAAAGGATTCCTCAGGCAGTCGTTCACCTGTTAAGACCATTCAAGAGGAAAGACAATTTCAGCAGGAGGTGTGAAAGAACAGGAGAGTCCTTGGTATTACCTATTTATTCATAATAAAATTCTTGATTATTAGGATAAAACAGGAATATCTCAGAGTTAGAATTACTATAATTAAGGTGAAACTGAATTCAGTGTGCTCTCAATTTAACTAGGTATAAAATTAGATTATTAATGTATTGAAACATGACATAGCAAATTAGCCCTATTGCTAATTCTTGGTGTCTTACATTAGGAGCCCTGTTTGCAAAGAGTAGAAGTAAGTGAGGAAATCATTTTAACATTATGTCAAATAAACTAGGACATCATGTAGGGAAAATGTAATGGTCCTCATTCCTGTGGAAGTGGTGGTGAGAGAGGTGGTGAATTTGAAGAGCTGGAAGAACCTTGCATTTCCTCCTCACCCATGTGGTTAAGCGTCTCCCATAGAATTACATTGGGGTCTGGCTGGCCTGTGCTAGGCACCTAGGAACCGAGTCTGGGGGCAAAGTCTGTGGAGATGTTTCTACATCTGCTTTTCCTTGGAGAAACTTAGAAGACACACAGGCTCTCATTGAACTTCACTAATCTCCATGAAGAGCTGATGTTCTTTACAGAACCTTCAAAGGTCTGTATCAGTGTCCATGCTGTTTGTCTCTGCATTATCCTATGCTCTCAGACTCTCCTCCTCCACTTCCCTGGTACACACTCACCTTCACTCTTATTGTAAATCATGATTTTATTTGATAGCTGCATCTCTTAACTCACAGTTGGATATCTTGAATTCAAGCTTGTTTTGTCTTGTTTCCGTTCTCTGTATAATCTGTACCCACCAGTGTCTATACACCGGCTATTTCTGAGTGAAGACAATAGAAGGTGTTTATGGAACTTTCCTTCTATGTTATTTAGCATCATGTCACACACCAAGAGACTAATCAAAAAGTTTTCTGTCCAGAAGGATGTGTCTGTGCTCCATTTGATACTCAACTCCACATTTTGGAGAGAAGGATGGAGAATCTTCTCCTTGTCCAAGTGACACAGAGTGCCTGCCTCTTCTCCTGCTGTTCCTCTGAGCTTGTAAAGACTAGATGGCTTTTAACTCACTGGGGAGATCTTCTGTACCAGAAATACCCATCCAACTCACAGGAGCAGTTCAGAGCTAGGACTTGGTTGTATAACCTTGATCAAGTTACCTAACCCACCCTAGTTTTGGCATGCTAATTTGTAAAACAATCCTCCTATTGGTGATTTCATGGTATGTTTTCCTGGCTCAGTCCAGACATGTTAGACCTCTCTTGTTGAGGAGGCCAACTTCTCTTCCTAGTGCTGATGGACCCATTTAGCCCTGGTCATATGCTTTATCTTGTCTGAAGTTTAAGCCAAACACCCCAAATGAAGTGAAATGGAGAAAGAGGTGATTTCTGTGTCATGTCTGCCTCTTCAGAGGTGGCTCTCACCTCACCATTCCCAAAAATCCCAAAGGCAGAATGTCTGGAGGGGAACATGGTATATGTTTGGGAGGGGAAGGAGGATAAGTGTTAGTAGCATAATTAAATATTTTAAAAATATTACTCCATTATATATTTTTTAATTTAATAATCACAGTAAAGCAATGAGATAAGTATTATCTTCTTTTCATAAAGAAACTGAAGCCCAAGGAGAAAATGTCTCTTGTCCAGCTGACACAGTAATTAACCTCAGTTTTGTCTGACTACAATAACCTTTCTTCTTCCACTCCATGTCACCATCTCACACCACTGAAAATATTCAAGCAGAGGCTAAACACCCCTTATATGGCTTTTATTTAGGTGATTGAACCATGAGTTAGGAATTTGGAATTGCCGACCTCTGAAACCTTCCTAGGGCTCAAATTTAATGATTCTATATTTCTGCTTCTCTGTTATGTGGGTTTGCAGATCCTGGCAACCCTTTTTCCTTTTCCATCTCCCTTCAAAGATTGTCTGAAAAGCATTCAATAAGTGAATTGAACCCCCTTTAAAACTCTCTGAAGGACCCTACAATTGCATCATAGCAGTCACAAAACAGCCCTAAGAGGAGTTTTTCTCCATAATTCACTCAGTGTGCTGGAGCTGGACAAGAGATACATAATTTATACAGGCAATTACACATCAATTGGTTATTAAAAGTGCCCTCATTGAGATGTACTGTATTGAGGACACAGAGATAAATCTGGTTCCCCAGGTAACCGCTCTAGCTCAGACAGAAGGCAGATTTTCTGATTTTGGATCAGCCTAACTTCTTTTGACCCTGCTTTTCTCTTTGCCTACAGTGCAGTACTCTGCCCACGCATGGGTGGGTAAAGACAGGAGCAGTCCTGAGAAAGCTCCAATGTGACTTCCAGCCCTTTACTTTTCTTGAGCTCTTTCCTCCTGGGGAAAACAATTGTTTTCCTAATCAATTAAACATTCATACAAGAACTCATTCATTCATCAGTCCTTCCACTTAAATAATAAGTATTGATCCTAACTAGCATGCTAGATGCTAGAGGTGACGTAAAAATGAAGACGATGCTGTCTGTCCCTCTGAAGAACAGTTTAGTGAGGAAAAACACAGGCAAACAAACAATTGCAAATATTTTGAAAAGTACAGAAATGGTGAGAAATACCATTGAAAATGTGGCAGAGAGAGTCATTTGTTCTCTCCAGGGCAGCTGGGAAGGGCTTCACATAAGAGATTAGAGTTGAGCACAGATCTATGACAATAATGTGAGTTCTCCAGCTAAAGTGTAAAAAGGCATTCTGCACAGAGGGATAGAATGTGCACAGACACACAGTTTCCATCTGATTAAGGACATAACGTCCATCTGGAGGAAACAGATCTACGGGACACTCTGGTGCTTTAACAGCTCTAGTTAACAATGGGTAGAGAACAAGTGAATGACTATTGTTAATGAACAGGATTGGCCATATGGAAATCTTTGGGCGATATTGTTGTTGTTTTGTTTTATTTTGTTTTTAATTGTTACATAATAATTGTACACACTGTGATGTTTTTATCCATGTGTACACTGTGTAACAATCAAATCAGGGTGTTTAGCGTATACAGTACCTCAAACAGCTATCATTTCTTTTTGGTGAGAATATACCCACTATTTTCTTCTAGTATTTTTAAAATGTATTTTGAAATTGTTTTGTTTCATTTACATAAATTTGATTCCAGAGCTGGATCTATGAATCTGCATTTAAAGAGCTCTCTGGGTGATTCTTTTGAAAAAGGGACTCAAACAACACCCAGGAAAAACTGGGTTAGAGTGAGGCTCTTCCCTTCCTGAGTTCTCTTTTTATGCCTGGACTGGATCCTTGAGGCCTCATTTAGTCATCAACTCCCTAGCAGTTTGCTTAATGTCATGTAGTCAGTTGTATCCCCAGAAGAGCCTATGTTTTTCCAGTTGTGTTTAAGATTTGGGAAGATGCCCAGATAAACTGACAGTCCTTTGGCACCAGCTCCCACTGAGATTCTCTAGAAATATGGCATCAGTAAGTCCAGAGAATAGGCATTGCAGAGGTGCAGAACAGCAGTCTCCCTCTTTACTTTGTAAACTGAACCCAGAATCCCCATGAAGGGGCCAGATATGAGGCTGATGGGCTGAATGACTTGAGATGAGATCTACCCTTTGTAGATCAGTGCATGAAAAGTTCAGCAAAATGATGAAAAGTGTTCAATAAGCAACCCGTGAACAAAACACATTCAACATTGCTATGTGATACACACACAAAAAAGCTATGGAGATACAGGTAGCTTTTATAATCTAGTTGAAGGAAGGGATTCCATACACGATGCAAATAATTATCATAATCAAATAATTTTTACTTGTTTCTGATAAGATAGGTTAATGGCCCGAAAAGTAATTCTTAGTGATAATATCATTTCCTAAGTATTCAGAAAAAAGAAACTGTCAGGAAATCACAAAAGAAATAATACTTATCCCCTAGGAGCTGTTGCTATGAAAATACATTACTTTACAGCTTGTTCGCCCCTTGGTTTTATCGCTCATCAAAGTAAAAAGAGAGGAATTAACATTTGTTGAATGCTTATTTTGAGACAAACAGCAATCTTAGATGTTTGTTGCATATATTATTTTGTTTTAGTTTTTCAAAGACCCAGTGAAGCTAGTATTATTATGATGATTCATTAATGATGTAGAAACTTGAGTTTCTGGGGATATGTGCTCCTTTCCCAGGGGTACCACCCAGCTAATCAGGCAAAGAGCTGGAATTGCCCAGCCTGGCTCTTTCCCTGGTGTTCTATTGTGGCTGTTAGTCTCCTTGGACAGTTTCATCCAGAACAGTTAATCTAGGTAAATAGAGGGACTTGAAGAATCCCTAAAATTCCGTCTGTCCACTCTGCGATGACAGTAAGATGTGGAAAAAGAGAAGGAGTTCTCAATATGAATAACCCATTCCCTCATCATTTTAATAATAAATAATTGCATTCCCCACAACTATTACAGAGGTGTGGGTGACAAGACTGAAGAAAATATTTTAAAATCCCCTGTCTTCATGGAGTTTTCAATCTATATTGAGGAGACCAACAGAATATTGTAAATACCATAAATAAGTAAATGCTATAATATGTTAGAAGCTCAAAGTGCTACAGAAAAGACAGTGACATCAAAGCCAATCACAACTCTCAATCAGCTTTGGATACCAGAATAGCCACATCAGCCTGATTTAATTCCAAGAGCAAGAAATGACATCTCCATTAACCTGTTACTTTCATTCCCAAATATATTTTTCTACTTAGAAATAGTAGATGTAGCTCACAGATTTCTAATTATCTTTATGAATCTCAGATCTGGAAATCATTTGCCCGAAGGTTTCCTTTTCCTCTACCCAATTAGTCATCAAAACTTAGGTGAAAGAGAATCATAGATGGAAACACGAAAAACCAAATTATAAGAATAAGAAAAAACTAAGAAAACGTGAAAATACAGGAGTAGGTGTGGCTCAAATTCCTTCACACACATACACACACACACACACACAAAAAAAAAAAAAAAAAAAACCTCTACCCACTATTACTTCCTTGAACAACATGGGAAAATGAATAAGCTCTTACCCCATGTGCAAAAGATGGAAGGAGCCTATCATATCAGCACACACTCACCAATCCACGACATACATATAAGGTTGTTCATTTTCCAGAAATAGTTGCCCCAGTAACATCTGGAATTACAAAATCCCACCCTTGAAAGCAAAGTTATTTTAGTTACAGCATTATCACCAAAACACAGGAACAGGCTTAAAATTTCCCCCAACCCCCTCAGATAGGTTTTGCATAGAGTGTCTTTGTGGAGGTACAGACCAGCAGTAACCCTCTTGGTAGAGAGAGAGACTCAGAAAAAGGATCAAGAAGAGAAAATGAATCTGCTGAGCCTTCTGAACCCAGGTTTTTTTCACAGGAGCCAGGGGTAAAAAGACAAAAAAAAAAAAAGATGAGATGTGTTTCTTTGTCAGGTCAGGAAAGAATTTGCTCCTTCATTTACCCCAGTACCTGGAGAACGCTGAGCCTCACCCCTTCCCGAAACGGCTCATATCTCTAGAGTATTTCTTTAAGGATACACAAGGAATAGAGAATGAGATCTCAAAGACTACACTCTGTCTGAAAGGTGAGAAAGAAGCTGATTTTTTCTTCCCTCTGAAAGTCTCCTGTGGTTGTGATGGAACCCGATTAACAGGAGAAGGTAGATCAGAATAATTCAGTCCTCTCTTTCTTTCCCTGTGGCCATCCTCCTAAGACTGTTTGTCGCTAGGTGTTTTTGAAGAGCAGGCTCCCCCTGGACTCAGATTCCTTTCATCCCTGCCCTTGCTAGGCTGGGTATGCTAAGTGAATTGGGGAGATGACAGGCACACGTCACAGGTGCTGTTAATGCAGAAGTTGTAAGGCACCTTCAGAGCTGGGCAGCAGGATTCACCACGGTCTCTATATCTCAGAACCATGGCTCTCTTTCTCATGATGCTTTTCACTTCAGCAATATTGATGGCGCTTAATACAGCCATATTTTTAAAAAAGAGGGAAAAATGCTTTCTACATCTGAAATTGCTAGCCATTTCCTTTCCTGTCCTCCATGACTTTCATATTTTTCTCAGAGATCCTCTTCTTAATAGACCTGCCAGCCCACCTGACCCTGATCCTTCTTACACTTTTCTTTTAATCTTGTATATGCATTTCCAATTCACTTCTTCCTGGTTTTTAATGAGCCCTAAACAGATGAGCAGCCTACATAAACAAAGGGAGATTGCTAAGAAGAGTAATTCAGGCATCACCATTAAAAGGTAAAGCACACAGAATTTTCTGCACAGAGAGGATATGCATTATGGTTTAGATATGAACTGTCCCCCAAAAGCTCAATTGTGAGACAATGTAATGAGTTTCAGAGGTGAAATTATTGGGTGATGAAAATCTTGTCTTAAATAGTGCAATAATTTGGATTAACTGGGTTGTAACTGTAGGCAGGTAGGGTGTGGCTGAAGGAAGTGTGTCATTGGGGTCATGCCTTTAGGGATATGTATATATATATGTCCTTGGAGAGTGGAATTTTCTTTCAGCTTCCTGGTGCCTTGTCCTGAGCTACTTTCCCACATCATACTCTTATACCATGATGTCCTGCCTTAACTCTGGCCCTGAAGAGTGGACTGAGACTTCTGAAACTATGAGCTCCAAATAAACTTTTCCTCCTCTAAAATTGTTTCTGTTCATTTTTTGTCACAGCAGGAAATATGCTGAGTAAAATAATGTGCATAATGGTTACTCTGTATGTATGTGTAGGGGGCAGAATAATCATAAAAATTAAATGGTTCTCGCAAATGATCACAATCAGAACATAGTTTTCAAACAAAACTTATAATATCTTTCTTTTCCTTATCACTGGTTTAATGTCAATCATCAGAATTGATGATAACAGATTCCCCTGATACTCTGTTTGGTGAAGTCTTCACTTCATTCTGACTGCCCTGCTGGTACTGAAATGTACAAGTAGAAGCTCTGCCTTGTCTTTCTGAAATATACCTCTATCATTCATACCCCCTTTCCCATTGCAGTGCACACCTTATCTGTGCCATTACACTTTCTGCCACCCACAGTGCCCAAGAGGCTGGCCTACAGTCTCTAGCATCATTGCTATTCTATGAGGCTTCTCAGCCCAAGTACTCCTAATTGCTCATTCTCGCTTCTGAGCCATGGGACCCTACTGTTGTAGGAAAAGGAAAAAAAGAAAGAAGAGCCCAAAATATTCAAAATAAGCTTATTCACCTTCATCCTTTTCTGTCAAAGGCTACCTCTAACTCCAAATATGCTTGGGTAAATAAAAGCTATAGCCAGAGGTTTTGCTTTTTTGACCTTCATGCCTGAGCACCTAGCAGAAAAACTGCTATTAACTGCTGCCCTTAAATCACTCTGAATGTGGCCTTCTGCTGAAACCCTCACCCCTAAATGTAATTATTTCTCAACATCTTAAAATTTCTTCTGACCATCACTGTCTTCTCTTACTCCTTTCCCCTTGAGAGCTGCATTTCTTGTAGGAAAAACAACCCTATATTTGGGGGTTCAGAGGTTCTGTATATGACAGCACAGAGTTAAATCAGGGATGACAGCACCTTGAGCAAAAGCATTAAAAAAAGCCCCATAAATTTCCAGGAAAAATACATGGAATATATTGCTATGTAAGACCCACTGTAGCTCAGGAAAGCCAATTCTTGTACCCTATATGTACACAGAATTTTGTACAAAGTGTTCCCTATGAATTACCCCTGCTTAATTATTCCATCTTGTACAGGCATAGTTATTTTTCATTATACAGATGAAGAAAACTGAGACTTGGAAAGGTTGAATGATGTGCTTATGATTCCATCTTGATAGATGGGACTGGCTTCACATTTTGCAGGGTGGCCTGGAAATTAAAATTTCAAGGTCTCTGGTTACAAATGAAAAGAAAACAAAAACAAAGAACAAACTAAAATTTTCAAGATGACAACAGCCAACATTGAACCAAGCATGGAACCCTGAGCACAGAGCCCATGTTGTACTTGTGGAGCTGACCTTGCTGACAGATGGAAATGGAGCCTGGGTGCAATTCAGATGTGTGAAGTTCAAGTTCACTTTTCTATGACCCTCTGGCTGGGTTAGGATTCCATTCCCTGACCTTCCTGTAAAATTGCATGTACACTGCTTAACCACAATGCACCTTAGTTTCCCCTACTATAAACCAAGATATTAGAGCAAATAATCACTGTGGTTTCTTCAAAGTTTTATGATCTTTTCTTCTTAGATCCTTGAACTCTGGTGGACAATGATTCTGAGAACAAAATGGGAAAAAAATCTGGATCAATTTCACCATATTTTCAAATGTCAATGTATCAAATGTCAATGAAAAATTCCATTCTTTCAAAAATCCCTTATCTTATACCCAGCTCTCCCTTTTACCCAAATTTAATCTGTTATTTATGTCTGATCATTTGAAAAGGTGGGGTAAGAATGGAAAAAAAATTTAAAGGGAGAAAGGAAGGAAGGAAAAGAAAGAAGGAAGGAAGAAAGGAAGGAAGGAAGGAAGGAAGGAAGGAAGGAAGGAAGGAAGGAAGGAAGGAAGGAAGGAAGGAAGGAATCCCTACCAGGCCCTTGCTGTGCAGATGGCTGCAGATCTCCACTTCTAGTCTATTATCAGCAGACTTCACTCTGGGGATGTTACACTCTGCAATTTGTATGGCAAAGACACATTTTTGAAACCAAACTGGTTATTATTGCAGAGGCTCCTGCCTCAAGCAACCGTCTGAATGTTTTTCTCCCTGAAATCTGAACATATTCATCAAACTGCGTTGCGCTCCTGGACTTGCAATTAATCACAGCTCGTTTCAAGCTTTGTTAATTAATACCAAGGCCAGGGACCCAGTGGAGGCCCTAAATTTAATCTGCAGTGCTTTAAAATTATTATAATCTGTGAGAGGAAGAGCCATTGGATTTTAAGTGATTTTTTTTAATTCCAACAGTGCATTGCCAAGAATTAAAAGAAATAATATGATATTCTTGGTGAGGGAGATACCCTGAAGTAGCCTCATTTTGTTGTGGTGAGGTGACATCTGGCCAGCAGAGGGAGCAGAACTGAACTCTGGAAGCACTGTGTTTTCAGAGAGAAACAGACTTAATAATTGAAAGAGGGAGAAAGAAAACCAAATGGATACCATCAGACAGCTTTGGACAATAACAGAATCAATATATGAGAGGGGTTGATTCCCAGTACAGTCTGGTCTGGCAGAACTGGGGAAAAGAAGAAACATTATACATTTCTATTCCTCACCTTTAAGGTGCTAAAAGGGGAGAATTCCTGAGCATGATCTCCACACAGAATGAGAGAAGGCATTGTTAAAGACAAAATGACTTCAGAGGAATAAGAAAATAGTTCATCCGAAATCACTCCCGTGCTTAGTGGTGAATCTCTCTGGACTGAAACTGCTATTGGCTTTCATGGTTTGTTTTCTGGGATTGTACTTCTCTCTAAACTGAAGCAAGGTAGGCACCTCTCTCTGTCTGATGATTATTTATTTTTCACATCTCAAACACTTACAGCATCACTACACAGCCATAATTTATATATACGTTGCTTCCTACCAGCACCTCACCTGTTAGCTCAATTGTTGAAAACTTTTGATTTTAAAACGAACCACAGGAGGATAAATGGTCTCAGGTTATTAATAGAACACGGAAATATTCCAGAGAAATAGAATAATGTGTGCATAAATAAATGTGGAAGTATAAAGATTTCTGAAGGGATGATTTTCTAAAGTGTTGAGTGTGGTATACACAGTTCTATAACTCCTGTCCTCCCTGGAATCTGAAGTCCTGTTTTCCTACACCACCTGAGCCATTCCAAACTTCTTTTGTCCCCAGACACCTTGTTGGGTGTGCCCCTGGGGCTTCACACATGATAGTTGAGACTTTGTACTTTAAGACCCACGCAAGAGTCACCTCTACTCTGAAGGTTTTCAGCCTTCTGTGAGTGTTCTTACTCAATGATTGTGAATATTTTTTGTGCTTATATATCTGTGACCTTACCACACTGATTTATAAATAATGTGTATATATTTTTCATGATAATACATGCGTAGCTACTTTGCAGCCATATTTCACATGATGATTGGGACAAGCTCTGAGATTAGGCAATTCCATCATTTTGTGAGCATCATAGTGTGCTCTCACACACACCTAGTAGTAAAAGTCAATCACTCCCATGTGGTCTCTTGACACAATCAAGGGATGAATTAAATATGACATGTATGAGGCTGCTGCTGGCATTAAATGCCATACAGTTTTACAGTAATTTATTTTTTTATAAATAGGAGTATACTCTAAAGTAACAATTAAAAGTATAGCATAGTAAATGCATAAGCCAGTAAAGTAGTTGTTTATCATTTTCAAGTATTATATAAAGTATATAATTGCATGCACTATACTTTTATACCCATGGGGTGCAGTTGTTTCCCCCAGCCTCACCACAAACATGTGAGAGATGCATTGTGCTACTATGTTGCAATGGCTAAAATGTCACTAGGTGGTAGAAATCCAATGTAATCTTGTGGGACTATTGTTGTATACAGAATCCATCTCAACTAAACATGATTATGTGGTGCATGACTGTATTAAATTATGATAGATAATAAACAGATAAATAGATACAAACATGTAAGTCTCTACCTCCATACTTTAAGAGGCCCAAGAGTGGTGCTGTTGTCTCTCCATCTTTTATATAGTGAGCTCCGAGGGCAGTGTCGGTGACATGGTATGTTCGTGATACTTATTGCTTGAATGAATCACTTGAACGAATAAGTAGAGGTCACTCTGGGTCTAGTCTTATTTTATAAAAGGGAACTGAAGCACTAGCAGGGCAAATTACTTGTCTAAAGTCACACAATTAATTATCAAACACATTTGGCAGAAGTCCAAGCCACAGAGTGCTCATTTCCTTAGGTAGACAACCTCAAACAAATTTTTATCCTTTAGAGCTTCAGAATTTGCATGAAACCACATAGATACAAGTGAGGCAAGAAATAAAGCCGGGACAGAGCATAACGAATTCTTAAGTCAGCTAGGAGTAAACAATACATAGAGCCACCAGTAGACCCCAAAGTCAATCAATATGAGGGGTGCAATACACTGTAAATAATAGCTGGAGGATACACATAGGTTGAAAGCTCCAGGTTATATGGTTCATGAGTCCTATCTCTTCACTGCACTCCCATTTCTTACACTGAAGGAGAGCAATGTACAGATTTAGACAAAAGAAGTCCTAAAGAAAAGTATTAAAGGGAGATATTATTTCCACAAGCAAATGCCCACAGAGATTTCACAGATGGTGAGATGGACCAGCCCATGTGGCCCATGACTATGCACTCTAATCCAATTCATGAAAGCAACATTTGCTGGAGGGCCAAAGGCAGACACTCCTGCTCTATTACAAAATCACAATGTTTCCACGACCTTGAAGGTAATATGAAAAGGAAGATCTGAATGGGAGTCAGGAGAATAAAGATGCACGGAGCATCATTCCAGTGGTAGTCGGCCCTCAGCACCGCCTCAGTGTCAACAATGCAGTGAAGACTAAATGGGGCCCTGGAGGGCTGTCAGGTTGCAAGGGAGTGGCATCTCATGATGTGGCTCTGTGTTGCCACATCTTCCTATTACACAGACAAAGCCAAACACACAGAATGTATGTGTCCTTTTTTCTATTTTTTTAGTAGTCAACAACTATTTCTCTGCATGCAACCAACTCAGAAAGAAACATATTTGCAGGCTGTGAATCACAGAACTGCGACCCTTGCCTGAAATCTACACATCCCTGAAGGAATGCACTTTGCTATTGGGGGTGGGAGAAGAAAATCTCATTTACAAGCAATTTTTTGGGTAGCAGATGCTGTGGAGGATGGAATGGAAAATATGTGCATTTTCCCTTGAGCAATTTAGGATTTTATACAATTTCTTCTTTATCCTGTTCTCAAATAACCTTTGCCTCAAGACAATAGGTCAAACCATAAATACTAGGTTTTTGAGAAGATTTTAATTTAAAATTTCCTTTATTGTAGTCAAATAAGGGAGCTCCCTTGAGGTTTCTGGTGCCTTGGTATATTGCAAGGTGGATATTTCCCATGTGGAGTAAATGGCCAGGGATCAAGACAAGTCTCATAATGCAATCAGCAGCTGGATACTCACTGGGAGAGTCTCTGGTTACTGTTGATGGAAAGTCTTCCCCTATCCTGGCAGGTGCTAAGAGGAGGTGGGGCCAGCAATGGTTCTGGGGCTGAGTAGTGTCTCTTCCTGCCTGTCTAATGGTCTTCAAGCAATGATTCAACTCCTACCAGCCTCTGGACATTCAATTGATCCTGGATCCAGCTCAGTGCCCTCCCCTGGTCTCTTCTGAACTTTCCCATCTTTTATTCTATGTCTCTCTTCCCACCTACTACCCCAGGGACCTTTGTTTATGGTATTGAGGAGATGAAGAAGGAACTCCTTCCTCTCTCAAATGATTCCTGATATTTCCCTCAGAGACATTCACTCAAAGGTAATATTTATGTTTTCCAGGCACACATAATCTTCTTAAGTGCCTGGACATTTGAACACACCAAAGTCCTGTGAACACTGTTCCCTGCATCTGCCTTGTCAAAATCTTCCAGAAGTATATCCATGCCTGATTATATGCTTGAAGCTATGTGTTTCCATGGGAGGCAGGTATAAAGGAAAGAAAAGGATAAATGGAAAATAAAAATATGTATAATCGTACTTTTTAAATGTCAATCTGCTACACTACTTCTTATAAGAAAAAAAAAAACAAACAATTTTCCTCTTAAAATAAAATAGACCCACACTTTGGGGCTAGAGCTGCAACAACGGACGCATAGATTCTAACCGGAAACCACAGTTCATCTGTCACCTGGATCAAAGGTAAAATCCTATGTGCCCATGGACCCTGAGAGCCATCTGAGAGCTCCCCATTCTATTTCCTATCAGGCAAAGCCAAGCACTGCACCCATCATGCAAATAAAATAGGTCCCAAGGCTTCCAGAAATAACCTTTACAAATTTCCAAATAAAGCTTTGATTGGGTCTGTCCTGAATGACCAAAAAGAAGACTTGTTCAAAGCAGTGGGATGAAGGAGGTGAAGCGGGGGCAGGAGTGGGGAGAAAGGCTGCTGTAAGCCCTGGTCCAGGCAAAGGGCCTCAACAGGGACAGCTGAGGAGGGCGGCCATTTTCTCATCCTAACTGGCTCCCTCCTGATGTAAAGGCCTTGTACAAATCCCACCTCTCTTCTAAGCTCCTTTATTCCTGCAGCCTCATGCAGTGTCAGGAGAAAAAGCAACTGCTGTGTCAAGAAAGCAGCAAGTCAGAAGGGAAGAGAGCACAGGGCAGCAGGCTTTTGAGGATGTATTAAAGTCTTCAGCAAACGCAGGGATGAAGCATCACTGGTCCAGCCATTCTCAACGCCTCCATCCTCCCCACCTAAAGGGAAGGACAGACATGTGCTAGGTAAAGAGGCCTGAGGGTTCCAACATGCAGCGTGATGGATAAATGAAGGACCCCTACCCCTCATTGTAGTTGTCCTATTGTCCACCAGAGAGTATGACCCTCACAAGGGCATCATCACTCTGGGATGAGGTTTTTGTCTCTATGGATCTCTGTTAAAATGCACATTGCTGAGGGACAGACAGCCATCCAGGAGAGCCGCATACACACACACACACATGCTCACACATAAACATGCTCACACACTAAACACACACACACACACACACACACATATGCACTTACAAGTGTGTTGTGATAAGAAAAAAAAAAGACAGACATTGCTTTTGCCTTCTAGAAGCCTGAAATCTTACTTAGAAGCAAAGTGCATTTTCATAAGTGATATGTATTTGTATTTATAAAGTACAGTCATTGTACTATCTGATCTTATTCATAGCATGCTAAAAAGAGGTCTGGGTTTAGAATTAAAAGACTAAAGTCTAAATATTCATTTTGCCATTTAGTAATAGCTGGACAAACTTGGATAACTCTCTTAATCTTCCTAAACCTCTTAGAAGAGTCCCTTGCAGAGAGTAAGACTCCATATGTTAGTTACTTTTGTTGTTTAATATTATTACTATAACTGTTTTTTAAACATTATTAATTTTTCTAAATATCTTATGGTCACATTTATAAGCCAATTTTGTTGTGTCTCTTCGTAAATTATTTAGTGTATGTTTCAGGTTTTACTCCCCACCCTTGATCATCTTATTATTATTTTTTTTTAAGTAGAAATGGTTCATAGCATGGTTCACACACAGCTGTGCCATTCCTCAGAGAATCCCACCACCTCTTGCTTCTCCTG
Source organism: Marmota marmota marmota (assembly GCF_001458135.2). Classification (NCBI taxonomy): domain Eukaryota; kingdom Metazoa; phylum Chordata; class Mammalia; order Rodentia; family Sciuridae; genus Marmota; species Marmota marmota. Next base: position 4,450,439 of record NW_026000243.1, on the reverse strand, counting down.
GCATTTGCTAATTTGCACCACATGGGAATAGCTCCATGACTGGGTTCTGTTTCCAGTCTCTTCCTTCTTGTGATGCATACTCGCTTCAAAGTTATAGTTACTAAATAGAGCTCTATTCAGAATGTCAATCCCCTCCTCAAAATCCTCCCAAACTCCCTTACACCTATAAAAGACATTCTAACCTCTGCAGAGGACTTTTTACTAAATACTTATGTAATCTCCAAGTGGGAGGAGGAGTAGAGGGAAGATAGAGTCTATATTTAGTTTTTCACTTTTAAAAGTTTGAACTTTCATCATTAATACTCTGGAATAAAAGAAGACAATGAAATAACAATGCCCAAGAATATTTCCATTCATTCCTTCAACAGTTGTTTAGGAAGTACTCAACTATGTGACAAATACTGGTGATACAACAATGAGGATAGGAAAGGTAGCAGAATACAACAGTTACTAATAGGGCATTATGTAAAAATGTGGATGTGTAACCGATGTGATTCTGCAATCTGTATTTGGGGTAAAATTGGGAGTTCATAACCAACTTGAATCTAATGTATGAAATATGATATGTCAAGAGCTTTATAATGTTTTGAACAACCAATAAAAAAAAAAGTTTGAACTTTCATCATTAATACTCTGGAATAAAAGAAGACAATGAAATAACAATGCCCAAGAATATTTCCATTCATTCCTTCAACAGTTGTTTAGGAAGTACTCAACTATGTGACAAATACTGGTGATACAACAATGAGAGTGGGGAAAGGTGTGCTGTCTTTATGGAACTTACTGTGAAAGGGAGACATCAACAGGAAAGTGAATTGCTAAGGGGATAGATAGTAAATGATCACAATCTAAAGTGAGGACTCAGAATCCTTCTGAAGGCAGGAGCCCAGGCCCTGCCAATGCATCTAGGCATTGATCTAAGTAGACACAAACAATGGAATGCAATGGTATCTTGTCATCTTTTGTGTTCCTTCATCCTATGGATCAGTTCTAAGGTGCCCAAGTCGAATCTGATTTCCTTAGAACTGTACATTTTGTGTGTGTGTGTGTGTGTGTATTGGTGGAAATACATTTCTGAAAATGCAAAAATTAGCTAAACCAGGCTCCCTAAGTCCTTAAGGGAGGGTCCTATGGAGACACCTAATCCCTGACTTTCTTTTTTTTTTAATTGTCAAAATGGTTTAGATTTATTCAAGCAGAGGCAATACAGTGGGGAAATACCAACCTTCCCATGGTGTGGCTGTGCCCTGGGCCTAGTACTTTTGGAAAACACCTAAAAACACTCTTAATAAAAACATCACAATTGATCCCTGACTTTTTGAGCTAGAAAAATCTCTCTCCCCTTCTCTGGAAATGCCCTGGAGTTTCTGCTTCTAGTTATAGTTTTTTAAATCTGCCCTTCATCCAACTGTTCTAAAACCCCTTCTCAGCCTTCAGAAATGATTTTTATAACATCAAAGATTTTCAGTAATTCCTGCTTGCAAGGAGAATACTAGCAGCACTACACTAGGTTGGGTCTGCAATTAATCCTGTCAACATAAACACTGGATTTATCATAATTTGAGTGTGCAGTAGCTGCATTTTACAAATTCTTTCCCCAGGCTTTTTCCTGGCCCTTCGCCCATTGAATGGGGTCATTAGTCTATACCATTAAACTGTTATCACTGAGTTCTGTGCCTGCATCCCTCCTTGTACCCTGGGCAGGTGAGCTGATATAAAAGCAGCTAGGTTTTCCTGGATATACTCCTCCCTCAGGCCTGGACACAGCATTGCCTTCTTTTACTATTACCCAGTGACTTGTTGCAGCATTGCCATGAACTCACTAATTAACTGTGATCAAGTTGCAGGATTTGGGTATTTTTTACCACCTGGAATCTCAAAGTCGTTTCTCATCTTACTGATTGAATATTTATCTTGCTAGGCATTCTACACATATTATCAGTGTTAATACGCAAACTACCCCTACAAATTAACAACTATTACCATATCATAGATGGAGACACTGAGGCTCCATGCAGTCTAATAATTCTTCCAAAGAGTCTCAAGTCAGTTATGTTGAAAAGACTGACATGACATAACCATGATGCCAGGGCTTTTGCTATTGAAGACTGCACATTTCAATGGTAGAAGATGGGATCTTCTCTCAATCTGCCTGGCTTTTGATCCCTTCTCTTCCACTTTCCTGTTGTATGAACTTGCAATTAATAAATGTAATTATTAAATAACCACTGTTACTTGACCACTTCAAATCTTGTTTTCTTTATCTTTAAAACAAAGTTAACAATACTACTTCATAAAATTGACTTAAGAGGTTGTACAAGGTAACCCCAAGTAAAACACTTAGCAGAGTGACTGGAACACAGCAAACAATACATCTTAAGTCTTCATAATGCCATGTTGGGTGTTATTTCTGTCATTCTAATTCTTCAAGTTATATTTTACTAAAAAATGAGACCCCTTTTATGTTAACGTGTCCTGACCCAGCAGGTTTTGCTGAGGATCCAGCAGATCTCACTGAACATTGGGAGAGCATGGCAACCTACACTGGCCTCAACTGAGCATGCATATGACTCACCCAGACTTTGAAAAAGGCTCAACTAGAAAACTCTGCCCTTACCCTCATATCTTTCCAATTTGCTTATCACTACCTATTGTCGTATTTCTTCAAATCAGATCATATCTAGCTCCTTATTTAAAAAAATTAAAATAGCACAATTGCCTAAAATAAAAATTAATGCAAAATTCCACATCCTGCTATTTACATTTTCAAATTTTATTTCATATTCTCTATTTCATATTCTCAATTCATCTTTCTAGCTTTTTTCTTACTACTATATGCACACATCTATGTACAGATCCATTATTAACTATTTTGTGAATATGTTGGGAACCTTTCTAACCAATCATTTTTTTTTTAAATTTTTTATTAGTGCATTATAGTTATATATAATATTGAGATTCATTTTTACATAATCATACATGCATATAATACAATTTGCTCCATTTTAGTCCCCATTACATTCTCTTTCTCTCTCCTTCTCCCACTTCCTGTTCCTCTTCCTCTACTCTACTGGTCTTCCTTCTATCCATTCATTATTTTGTTAATTGGTTCTTTAAAGATATATATATAAAAGTAGAATTAACTGTGACATATTCATATATGTGCATGGCATAATTTGGTCAATTTTATTCTGAAGTTCCTCCTTTTTACCATCCCTCTTCCCTCTTCCTCTGTCCCCTTTCTCTACTCCACTGATCATTCAGTCATTTCCTGAAACTACCTTTCTCTGAATGCCCTAAGTCACCTCCCTCCTGTATCTACCTGTCTACATCCACATCCACCTCCTTTAAGGCCTCTTTAAATTTAAGTTCTTCTAAAAGAGTTAGTTCTTCCTACCAAGAGACATTATGTGAAGACCATTATATGCAGAGAATGTGTCCTGAATCTGGGTCCAGACAACAAAGTTACCTTGACTCAGTTGAGTTACCTGGACCAAAGAGCATCACAGACTAGCAAGTACTTAATCTTTTGTTTCTTCCACTGCTTCCAGGTATTTCCAGGTGTATAACTTATATAATGAGCCAGGCTTATATTAGACACAGAAGTTGGAAGGAATTACAGTTAAAAAATCATTTAACGAAATGTGTTTCATTTTATAATACAAGAGGATATAAACCAAGCAAAAATAAACTTTGAGCAAATGCTTTCCACATTAAAGAACATTGGCACATATATGTTTCATGAAGCTGGCAACTGGCATCTCCACATGCAATTCTGTCCTGAATAATCCCGAGAAAGACATTTGCAATGACATAGCCTAGATTTTCCTATGAATGAATACCACTGTGTGTGGTTTTTGTTGTCTCACCGTTTATGCTGAACTTATCATGACCTTTATTTATTGCAGGCTCCTTACTCATGCCTAATCTTTTATATTTGATTTTAAGTTCATGAACGTCAGGGCCCATGTCTTACTTATGTTTATCAAATGTCAAAGGCCCACTAAAAGTCCTACACAAATTAGACATGCAGGCAATGTTTTTGAAAGACTGCTGTGAGTTAAATGAATGTATCATGGATTTTGAAGTCAACGTACCTTAGGTTTGGCTTGACTATTATCTCTCCTGGTAAATAACTCTGCAATCCAATAATAGACACTGAATAGAATTGTTGAGAAGGCAAATAAGATGAGGTTTGTAAAATACAATTTTGGTGTATGCCACATAGTGGATGAAGCATTGTAACAATGTACTTTTTAAAATTTTATGTGACAGAAAGAAACAAATTTACCATATTGCTGACATTTCCCTCCACTCTCCTCTAAAGAGAATTCTGGAATTGCCTCTCAATTCTTTTATTTCTCAGTCTTTCAAAAAGAGTTATGCTTTGTCACAATAACTCTTTGGGGCTCCTTCTAGTGAACAGGAGGAAAGGAGAAATGGAAGAAAAACAAATAGCACTTAAGAAAGACTGGGGGAAAGTTTAGATGTGGCAACAGGGATTGATGGAAGTTGGGAGGGAAGGAAAGGTAATGTGGGAATTATTTCTGTGGTCCTTGTTTCCCCTGGTACTTATAATTCTGGCCATGACTATATATTTTCTTCTAAAGGCCTTGAGTTATTTTGAAATGACTTCTTCGACTAGTTGGAGACTAGAACCTATAAGTCACAAATTTTTAAACAGTAACACATATGACTAAATGATAAATTCTACTAATTTTTTCAATATCTACAATGTGATCAAGCATACACTTGGAATTGTATATAACTTTATTTTTCTTCAGGGTTGGGAATCAAACCCAGGCTATCTCACATGTGGTGTAAGCATCTACCATTTAGCTACATCCTCAGCCCCAAAAATGTACTTGAAAAGAAACAAACACAAGCAATGTTTATTCTCAGAAGATGAGTACTTTTCTGTGGGTACACATATCCACACAATTATGGGCAATGACCCTACCCATAGTTTCAAGGACTGATTTGTGGTCTTGATGACTAGCATGTAGGAAAAGTAGAAATATACTAAAGTTCCCAGCATGTTGTAAGAGTTCTTCATTGGTCAGTTTTGATTTATATTTTGGCTCCAACATTTTAATCTTTAAAAGTGAAGCCTACTGACTCCTGGATTATCTAGTGTGGTCTTCAGGAGATAAAATATATATGTATATATAATAAGGTGTTAGAGTCTGTAAACAAGTCAGGATGGCGCCTAGCAAATGTTAGAGTTCATAAACAAGTCTGGATGGTGCCTGGCAAAATGCCAGAGGGAGTGGTTTGAGAAGTAACAAAAACAAGCCATTAAGTGTGGAGATTCCTTATTGGTTGACTGATGTATCTAGTTTATGCTAATTAGATAAGCTGTGTGGAATGTATAAATACTGCTCCTGTCCTGCAATAAACGGCTCCCACTCCTGCTGTATCAATCTACACAAGTTGTTCGTCACCCCCCAGTTATTTTGCTGCAGCCGGACTGCGGCAATAAGGAAGGAAAAGACAGACAACAAGATATGAAAAGTATATTTCCATTTTTTGAGAATGCAGGAGTTATTTATTTTTATTTCCAAAAATCAAAGTTATGCAAAAATCACTAGACCCAATGTTATGTTTGTATCTCTGTTCATTAATTTAAAAAAAAAAAAAACATTACTGAAATCATTCTCTTAACAGTTGGTAAATGAAGTGCTTTAGGTACATTGTTCTGCTGTATTCTGCAAAGATGTACAATAAATTATCTGACCATCCCCATACTAAAGAGCAAGAAACTGAGGCTTCCAAAGAATTAGGAATTCACCTTAAGTCAAGCAATTATTAAGTAATATGAGTGCATGATTGTAGGGTTGGAATGCACACTGAATATAACCACAAGTATTCTAAAGATTTCCTATTCGATTTCTTGCAGGAATGAGTATTTAATTGCAGAACTGAGTGCAAAATGAAAATTCAGGGTCCTTTGTTTCCAAATTAAGAATTTCAAGATGGCAACAACAGAACATTAAACAAAGCACTGGCCCTTCCAAGAGAAGGGACCTGTGTAACAAAAGGGGTCACCTGTGCACTCAGCCAGCACTAGTTTTCTGATTCAGCCATCCAAAATTTTTCTTCTGTTCACTCCCTCAAGGACAAGTTCTTCCTGTTATTTGGTAAATCCCCCAAAGGCTCACAGGGTAAGGCTTGGTTCCAAGCTTGGTGCTATTGGGAGGTGGTAGAAACTTTCAGTGCTGACAGCCCTCAGGTTCTCTCCCATTCATTAGGGGAATTCCCTTGAAAAGGATTGTGGAACTTTGGTCTGTTCCTCATTCTCTTCCTCTCTTTTTGCTACTGCCTATGAGGAGAGTGGTTTTGTTCTATCACACACTTTTTTCCAAGATGTGCTGCCTCACTACAGGCCCCCAGAAATGATACCAATCAATCATGGACTGGAACCTCTATAACTGTGACCCCAAATAAGGCTTTCTCTTTATAGATTGATTATATTGGGTACTTGATGGAAAGCTGATAACACAATTCCTACAAAATGAGTGGGTTTTTTTTTTAATTCAATCTCCTTATTTTTTTACTGACTTTATTTTTATCCTTAAATTAGAGGAAGTATTATAAATGAGTTCAGCAAAGTAGCAGGATACAAGATCAATACCCATAAATAAATATCTTTCCTATACTACCACAGTGATTCAAGGAAGAAATAAAAAAAAAAATCCCATTCACAGTAACCTTAAAAAAAATACAAAAAAAGTCCTTGGGAATCAATATGACCAAGGAGGTAAAAATAACACTACAATAAGAACTATAGAACACTGAAGAAAGAAATGGAAGAAGAAGAAGAAGAAGAAGGAGAAGGAGAAGGAGAAGAAGAAGAAGAAGAACAACAACAACAACAACAACTTAGAAGGGGGAAAGACATCCCATGTTCTTGGATAGACAGAATCAATATTATCGAGGTGGCTATACAGATTCAATGCAATCTCCACCAAAATACCAATAATATTTTTCACAGAATTAGAAAAAAAAATTTAAAATTTATTTGGAAGAATAAAAGACAAAGAATAGCCAAAGCAATACTAGGCAAGAAAAGCAGAGCAGGGAGATCCAACATGGCGGCGGGCGCTGAGAGATCAAGTCTCTGACCTCTTCAGCTGCGCGGGCATAGGGATTCGTAAACCCTCTAAATGCTGTTTGCTCAGGATCACTAGGCAATGCTGAGATGAAGTGAATCTGGGGCGAACAGTCTGGGCCTCTCAGAACACACACCGAGCCCAGATCGGCTGAATTCAAGCTCCCGTTCGCCTGCTTCTCGCAGACAAACTGCTGTGACTCAGCACTAAACGATCCCGCTGAAACAACTGGTTGGCCCTTCTGCACCTACGGAGGTAAATGCCAACCGATCCTTCATAGGCAGTGGCCACAGGATTGAAACGGGGCTTGTGAGAGCCAGTCAGGACGCACCCTTTGCATTGGTCACCCGGCAAAGGGAAATGAACTGTCGCCATTTGCATGGGATACCACCATGGCAGAGAACTGACGTCACCAGAATGCTGCAGAGGAGATAACTTCATTGAAACCAGCGGCGACAGGTGTGTAACCCCCTAGCCTTCCCTCTCCACACAGCGGGGAAATCTTAAGGGCCCCTCCCAGCACTCCCGTGAGCGCGATAGCCAGACTGAGGGAATCAGGAGTGGCACAGGACCCGCGGCACAGAACTCCCGGCTACCGCTCCCACCAGTGCTGACAACTAAGGTCTCTTGCACCAGCTACCGGGGGCGTGGCTACCGGAGGGCAAGCAAATTTCGCTGAGCGTTCTCAGCCCCAAGCTCTACAAACTTAGGGTCT